>NC_089815.1:31170637-31331363 GCF_029633855.1 Hoplias malabaricus | reverse complement strand
TCACTCACACACTCACACAGTCAGAATTACTGTTCAATAGAAAGCATTTTAAAGTAAATATTGCTGTTTTCTTCATCTTTCTGACACTATATTTGAGTAAAAGTAATTTTAAGAGTATTTTCAGTGTAATGTCTTGAATGACCCTCTGCAAAGTGAAAGTCCATTAATCCTGAGGAACATGTCTCTGAGTAAATGTCCTGGTGTCCACCCCTCTCTGCGTGAAGGGCTGAAATAAAGCACTGCAGCGTCATGTCCAGGTCCTGGGTGTCCCAGAGCGTCAGGAATGATGAACGATGGCGAGCTGCTTATTTTAGGGCGCTTTGTCACCTCCATTTACTGGAGTGAAAAATGGTAGTCATCAGGTGAACATAGATCTCCCCTCATCAGAACACGATCACTCACAGGGGCCTAACTTTAGCCTTCATCCTTTATCTCAGAGACTCGCCTCACACACGACCACACAGACCACTGAGGTGCTGAGGACGGAGCAACAACACCTGGTTCAGCAGGTGACGCTCAGATACGGGAAGCGATTCAGGACATTGTCTTAAATACAGACAGCAACCAGAGGATTCTCAAAGTAAAGGAGTCAAGGTACTGACTCTCTAATCCCTTCATCTACTGTGTTTTGATCTGGGCGTGATGTGGGGACGAACCTTTATAGACGGAATTCAGCAGCTGCTCACTGTGTTCTGTGGGATGGGAATTTGACCCAATTTTCTGTTCTTTTCTGAGTGCAGTGAAGTCTTTATTGTGTTGTAGTGGACTACAGCGGAGACAGAGGGATGAAGTGCTGCGTTAAGGTTCATTTTACAGAGTCATCCTTGCGGAAGAGGAGGGGGATGGGCTGAGGATTCTGGGATTAAAGGGATGGTCTTTACTGTATCGTCTGCATTTCAGCTTCTTGTCCATGTCCTTTACTCCTGGACTTTTATCCTGGGTTGTGTGTGTGATGAGGCTTTATAGCTTCATGAAAACCACACAGCACAGAGGCCCTGTACCTGCTCTCAGGTCTCAGGTCACAGCAGGGGGAACATTCATATGATGTCTGTAAAAACAAATTCACATCTGAACAAAATGTGTGTGCATTTACTTCACTTCATAAATAAAAGAAAATGTGACCAGCTTCGGTCCAAACCCCACGAGCCCCACAGCAGTGTTCTCCCCCTGTGTAAACAGCCCCTGTTCAGAACGCCCGCTTTCAGCACCTGTTCCTTTAAATGATAATGAGCCGCTCGCTGTTCACCCCGACCCCGAGCGCACAGCAGTGAGGAGCGAGCAGCAGAAGCTCAGCTGTTTTTGATTGGTTCTCTTTCTTCTCCGTTCTCATTTTCTCTGTATTAACTCATTGCTCTCACATAAAAGCAGGCACAGCGCTGTGGTTGGACAGACTCAGACAAGGGGGCGGGGCAGTTCTAAAGTTTCTCTACCTCACGTTAGAGGCGGAGCATAATCAGAACGGCATGTTTTGGCATACAAAAAACTGACTGGAGGGTCTGAAAGGATGTGGAGTGGTCAAGAAGACAATCTGAGAAAAGGAAATAGACTAAAAAGAAGTGAATGTGCCTTTATTTTGTACAGAGCTCATTTTTATATTTATTTGTGAATTTTGCTTCTTTAATTTTACGCCAGAGCTTTGATGCTAATGTAGCTAATAGCTAATGGAAGTTTGTTTCTATTAGCATCATGTTCAATCTCATTTCATTCTCCTCTCAAACTGTACAGAGTCCAGTCATCTCTAATAGACTTGAAAATGTGGTTTCTGACGCTGTATCACACTGTTACCGATGATGATTTGATTGTATTCAGCCATGAGAGCATTAGCGAATGCTAGTGCTAGTGTTGCATGATTAGCTCTCGATCACAAACACCAGTCCAGCTCATCCCAGAGAATCTGGATTGAGCTCCGTCACTCCAGAGAACACATCTCCTTCCCCTCACATTCGGCTCATGTGCAGCTGCTACAGATGGTCTATTTCATGTTTTTCTATGGGGATTATGAGACACTGTTCTCATGGCTGTGTCCACAATGAGGGCACCTTAAAAGATCTGTATTCATTCATTTTAAATGGTGACTACAAAAGTGTGGACACTGTGTGACGTTTGGTTCCATTCAGAATCCAGTCACTGAATCATCAGGGTGTGTTCTGGGTCACGTTTCAGCTCGGCTTAAAGGCATAAGACTTTTATTATGATGTGAAGGATCTTCTTTAAAATAATTATCTAGAATTACATCTTCGAATCATGTATCAGTCGAAGCCGGAACCCTGTAATTCTCCAGAAGCAGCGGGACAGGTACAGGCCGAGGCCCTGTGTTCAGCTGCTGGAATGTGTTCAGTGTTCAGACGCTCCATCACCTGCCTCCTGAGCGCCTGCAGGCACAGCTATGTAATCAAGAACAGGACACAGCCGTCTGCACGCTAACGCCATTAACCCTTCATGCCTCTGCAGAGCCAGGAAATGAGGGAATGGAGGATTGGTTTAGGTCATTCTTTGGCACCGACACTGATTCATTTTCCACTTACATCAAGCGTAGTTGATCAGCTGAGACATGTTTAGTGTGGTGTCTTTTGTCTGGCACTGGAGCTACAGGAATAATAGAGCAGTGAATCATGTTAAAACAGCCTCTGTTGTGTTAAGGACACTGGTATGACCCTCTCTGTGAGCATCTAACCCAGCCCCAAACCAGAAGAAGACATTATAACTTCCATGTTGCCTAAATATGTATTTTCCCAGTGTCCTATGTTCTCAATTTCTTATGTCCCCAGTGTCCTATGTACCCAGTGTCTTATGTTCCCAGTGTCCTATGTCCCCAGTGTCCTATGTTCCCAGTGTTCTATGTCCCCAGTGTCCTATGTTCCCAGTGTTCTATGTCCCCAGTGTCCTATGTCCCCAGTGTCCTATGTTCCCAGTGTTCTATGTCCCCAGTGTCCTATGTTCCCAGTGTTCTATGTCCCCAGTGTCCTATGTCCCCAGTGTCCTATGTTCCCAGTGTTCTATGTCCCCAGTGTCCTATGTTCCCAGTGTTCTATGTCCCCAGTGTCCTATGTTCCCAGTGTTCTATGTCCCCAGTGTCCTATGTCCCCAGTGTCCTATGTTCCCAGTGTTCTATGTCCCCAGTGTTCTATTTCCCCAGTGTTCTATTTCCCCAGTGTCCTATGTCCCCAGTGTCCTATGTCCCCAGTGTCCTATGTCCCCAGTGTCCTATGTTCCCAGTGTTCTATGTCCCCAGTGTCCTATGTCCCCAGTGTCCTATGTTCCCAGTGTTCTATGTCCCCAGTGTCCTATGTTCTCAATTTCCTATGTCCCCAATGTCCTATGTTCTCAATTTCCTATGTCCCCAGTGTCCTATGTTCTTAACATCCTATGTCCCCAGTGTCCTATGTTCTTAACATCCTATGTCCCAGGTGTCCTATGTCCCCAGTCTCCTAGGTTCCAAGTGTTCTATGTTCCAAGTGTTCTATGTTCTCAATGTTCTTCATTCCCAGTGTTCTATGTTCCCAGTGTTCTATGTCCCCAGTGTCCTATGTTCCCAGTGTTCTATGTCCCCAATGTCCTATGTTCTCAATTTCCTAGGTTCCAAGTGTTCTATGTTCCAAGTGTTCTATGTTCTCAATGTTCTTCATTCCCAGTGTCCAACGTTCTCAGTGTCCTATATTCCCAGTGTCTTATGTTCCCAATGTTCTGTTCCCAGTGTCTTATGTTCCCCGTGTACTATATTCCCAATGTCCTACGTTTAGAGGTTTTTATGTTTATAGGGTCCTATATTGTCAAGGTCCTGTTTTCTGAGTGTCCTATATGACCAGGTTCTTATGTTCCCAGGGTCTATTCACTCTCCTGTTGTGTTTGTGTCAAATTTTTCTTAATATTATCCAGTTATTTTTAACCACAACAAAAAATTACAAAACAAACCAATGGCTTTAATTTAATTTGAGCTTGAAGATCTCTTTTTAAAAAGGTGATGTGGTGTTCTGTGTCAAATCTGATCTGGCAGAGAATATTAAAAACATTCTGTGTGTTTCTGTGGATAGCTCTTGTTTGGATACCCAGAATGCTTTACTGCTTTATCGCTGGGAACATCCCTGAGGAAGCACATGTGTGGAACATATAACTGGAGAACGTAGGACACTGGGAACATAGGACCTTTATGCTGTTAACGTCAAAATAATTGGTGCATATATGCCTTCATCACCCTTCAACTACATTAGCTTTGTATCTTCAACTCAAATGAGAGCTCTCAGACATGTGACTGATTAACTACTTTCTGCAGTCAGGTGTAAAGATGTGTATGGGTGATTTTCTGTTGGTTGCTGATGGTGTACTAATGGTTTCCATTAGGGAACTCGAGATGGAATCACTGACCAAATCGTCCAAAATTAACAGTCGGGCCATTTCACATCACCACAGGGGCTTCCCCCCTCACACCTGTAATGAAACTTCAAGATGTTCTTAAATGTCAGTGTGTCTCACACATATCTTCATTCAAAAATGAAGATATCTTCACTCACAGAGACGTTTATACACTCATTTGGTCGATATAGTCGGGTTTGAGTGGAGGAAACAGTGGAAAACACCAGGGTGTGAACAGCTACAGTATACACACACACACACACACACACACACACACACACGTGTGCTGATAAAGCCCAGGGGGCTGGGGGTGACCCTCAGTAATCGCCTCTAAGCCAGATGTGAGCAGTATCTTGTTACTGTTTATTTAATACTTTAAGGACTTGTAATTAATTACAGTTCGGATGAATTTACACCTTCCTGAGTGCTTTCAAACTAATATTTCACATGCTGTGTCTGTAAGTTTGTGGACACTCTTTTCTAATAAGTTTATGCAGCTTTTTTAATGTGATGGGCACACTGTGGGATGTACTATGTAAAATGCTCAGTGCCAAACATAGACCAGAGGAGAAATATATAACGCACCTCAGCGCTGGTCTGTGGAGCAGTTGAACTGTGTTGAACTGGACGGCTCCTGTTCCAGCTAATGATAGTATGTTACACTAAGGGTGAATCCCCTTTCTTATTACTACCCCTACCCCTTGTTTTTGAGTGACCTCTTGTCCTTTACAGGGTGTCGGGGATAAAATCTCCCCCACGAGATGGGACGACTCTCCAAGACACTGAAACATCATCAGAACACAATAAAACAGAGCGGTGCTTCATTCCCAGGCGACCAGCGCCGCTCTGTAGCAGCTCTGCACCAGTCTGCAGTGATATCAGAGGAGCTCTGTAGCAGCTCTGCACCAGTCTGCAGTGATATCAGAGGAGCTCTGTAGCAGCTCTGCACCAGTCTGCAGTGATATCAGAGGAGCTCTGTAGCAGCTCTGCACCAGTCTGCAGTGATATCAGAGGAGCTGCTGCTGTGGAGCTATATTCAGATTCATATTCTACACATTGATGTTCAAACTTCCACTTCCACCTTAAATGTTGCAGTCGCCTCTGGAGCCAGAATGTAATGGCATTATCTCCTTCTGAAGGGCCATGTCGCCCCAACACTTCACCCCACCCCTCTATACCAACAAGAAACTAGACCCCTCCCATCACCACGAGGCGAAACGGAGGGGTCGGGCTAAGAGCCGAGCTGTGAAATGGAATCCACGCTGTGTCCTCAATGGGTTCACTAATTATAGGGGGTGTCTACAAATGTTCGGAAACATACAACAACACAAAAGTTTTATTCAAAACATATATTTCTCTTTATTTATTTAATTCAGTTCCAAGCAAAATATAACTCTTTATTACATATACAGACATCGTACCACATATTCACCTCACGGGGGTCCCAGAGGGCTAACACAGACCCAGCCCCCATCAGAGACCTGGAAACAAGGGGTTCCCTTAATGTGGGTGGTTCGCAGGAGTCAGGGGGTGGATCTGTGGCAGCCCCATGACAACACCGCTCTAACATTGCACTTATTTAACTAACATTTCAGAAACACTGACCAGGAGCTCAGCGCACAGGAACATCTCGAGATACAAAACATAAAGTCTTTAATACTGAACAGTGCGTGCTGTAAATAAATGAGTTGTAAATAAGGTGCACAGCAATAAATGAAAACAGAGTAAAACTGGTTCTGGATTCTGCGACGGCACTGTGTACAAAAAGCCTTTCTGTTACTGTGTGGTTTCAAAATCACACTTGCATTTAACACCTGAATACACAACCCTGAGCAGATGTAAACAAGTGTGTGTGCGTGTGCATGTGTGTGTGTGTGTGTGTGTGTGTGTGTGTGTGTGTGTGTGTGTTTTAGAATTCACACCTGCCTAGTAAAACCCCAAATGCACGTATGATAAACCCTGAGCAGAAGGAAACAGGATGAAAAAAAGCCTGTGTGAAGATATACGATGTTGAGAGCACATAGGAGCGATCTGTGGTCAGTTATTTACACGGGGTATTTATTCGTGCGTGAGCCGTCAGCTGTTACAAAAGATTAAAAATATTAACAAAATGGAAAATGGCGTCCTCCTTCAGACACTGCTCACTGTGACAGGTGTTTATTTACTGAACTGTGGCTCGTGCCGAACATTACACCACATTGTATTATTAAGGTCCAGTAACAAACTAAACTCAGCAAATCAGCAGAGGCTCTGTATAATTCACAATGAAGAAGCCAAGGGTGTTTACTGACTACTGATACGCGTGTGCGTGTTTATGTGTGTGTGTGTGTGTGTGTGTGTTTAGGCAGTTGGGGTGTAACAGCCTCTGAAGCGGTGCGTGTCCTGTGGTGGTTTTGTCCCACTCCTTCCGCAGGTTTGTGGTTTTATCATTTGTCTGGAGTAAAAGCTAATGTCTTTGACTTCTCTCTGGACTGGAAATGCGACAGGACGGGACCCAGGTGCTGCACTGGACGGACCACACCAGACTACCCGCTGGATGCAGAGAGGCAGGAGGTGGTGGAGCTGAGCCGGCTCTTCTTGCCGGGCTTGTGCGGGGACTGCGGGCTGGTGCTGAGGTTGCGGACCTTGCTGAAGCTGTTCCTGAGGCTGCTGTGGCGGCTGCCCGAGGTGCTGGACGTCTCGTTGGTGAGGAAGGTCTTGGGGTTCAGGATGCCCACCTTCAGGCAGCAGCAGCACAGCAGGCTGGCGATGGCCTTGCGGAGATCCTGGCTTCCGAATGAGTAGAGGAGCGGGTTCATGGCTGAGTTGAGCACAGCAAGAGCTATGACCCACTGTGGGCTGAAGAGGCCGCTGCAGCTGCGGGAGTAGCAGTAGTAGTCCACTAACAACAGCACGAAGAGGGGACCCCAACACACCACGAAAACCCCCACGATGGAGATGACGGCTTTGAGCAGGCGGAGGGACCGTTTGCGGTTACGGAAGGAGCTGGGGTCTGTGCTTTTGCGGACGTGCCAGTAGATGGCGAAGTAGAGCGCCCAGATGGTCGTGAGGATGATAAAGAAAACGATCAGCGCGAAGAGGATGTAGCTTTTGGAATAAAGCGGCAGGAGCGTGGAGCAGCTCGCGAGGTCACACACACAGTTCCAGCCCAGGAGAGGCAGGAAACCCATCAAGAAGGCCGCCAACCAGCACAGCGCCACCATCATGTAGACGCGGTAAGATTTCTTGGCCGACTTCTGGTGCATAGGCTTCATCATGGTGGTGTAGCGCTCCACGGCGATAAGCAACAGGCTGAAGATGGAAGCAGCCAGAGTTACAAACAGAAGACCCTCCCTCAGAAGCCACAGGAGAGGGCTCAGCTGAAAGGTCCGGCCCCCAGACAAGCAGATGTTGACCACGTAGGTGGTGCCGGTGAGTAAGTCGCTGAGGGCGATGTTCGCGATGCAGATGAAGATCCAACGTTGACGCTGACGCATCTTAAAGACCACGGCCAGCAGGACCATCAGGTTCTCCAGGATGATGAAGATGCTGAAGCACAGGAACGCCGCATCCGCGATCCCGATCCCGTCCCGGGGCGGCTTGCGGTTCTGGAGCCGACCCGTGTAGTTGTAGTGCTCCTGGATGAGGCTGACGTTTCTGTGGCTGTAGACGGAGGAGCAGGACGCCGAGGAGCTCAGACTGTGCAGGAAATCCATCGCTGGTCGTTGTTCGGTTTCGTCGATGATGGACCGGAGACTGGAGACTGGAGACTGGACACTGGAGAGACGGGTTTGAATCTCACTGAGGAGTGGACTCAGGCAATCAAACTCCCTCTCTCTCTTTCTCTCCCTCTCTCGATCTCTCTGGTATCTCCTGCAGATTTCCTCAGCTCCTCTCACAGCTCCCTGCTCAGAAGAGTCATTACAGTGGTGTTAGACGCTGTAGAGCATCATCAGTACGACAGAAAGTCTAAATGCATGGCGCATACACAGTGTCTGATTGTAGTTACCGTACAATTCACACTGGACAGGGGAAGATAGAGAGTTTGTGTTGCGGAATTCATAGCGGATGCAGAATAATGAATCATTTTAATGTGACGTAGGTCATGCTTTTACTTTTTAATCAACTCACTATTAAAAACATGGGGAAATGTGCAGAACACGTTGAAAAAGACAAAAGACAGAAGACAAAAGCGCGAGAGCGTGGCGCGGATGTCGCGCAGTTGTGTCTGAGGCAGCGCTGGTGTGGTGCCACACCGCTGCAGTGGTTGGAGAATATGTAAATATCTGTAGTTTCACTACTACACTTGTGGTTATAGGTGGGGTTTCCGTTACTACACCAGCTTCTTTAAAAGGCTTTTACATGTGGCTCGCAGTCTTTAAATGCCCTGTTTAACTCAGCAATAATTACAGCTTCATAAGACTTTTCATCAATTACCACTAATAATTACCACTAAAAACTACCTAGAAATGATTGTTTGAAGTGCATCTGTACGTATTAAAACAAACGCACGTAACGCATTACCTTTCTGCCGTCAACAGAAAAAACAAAGCTTCATCCAATTCTTTATTCATTGTTTTTTAAATTTTTAAATAATTATAATTATTATTGTTTTTAGAACATCATTCCAGCTCAGTATTTTGCATGCTGAGTAACTGTAATACTACCACTGCTATATAATCATTATTATTATTGTTATTATTATTATTGGATGATGTATATTTTCACTGTGTTTAAATAATAATTATAATAATTAAGAGCAATGCAGGAATCACAGATTTCATGTGAAGAATAAATGGATCAAAGAAAAACAAACAAACATCTGAACATCACTGAAATAATTGAAGAAAAGCTATTTATACTGCATTTAAAATGAGGAATATTCAAAATGAAAATGTAAATATATAAAAAAATAATCTGTTTGTCAGTAGTGTGCGTGTGCATCTGCGTGCGCGCGTGGTGCAGGTTGACATACCTCTTGCTGCTGATGCTGCAGTGTGTGGTGCCACCCATCCTCTGAGTGTGTGAGTGAGTGTGAGTGTGTGTTTGTAAGAGTGTGAGCTACTATAAGCGAGGAAGGAAGCTTACAGTATCTTGCAGCAGATATCGACACACCCAGTGGAGAAAGGCCTGAGCTAAAAATGTTAACGCGCTGCTTTAAAAACACTTTCTAAACCTTTTCACATTGAATTGTGACATGTTCCAGGAATGTGGGCTCTGTGTGTGTGTGCGTGTGTGTGTGTGTGTGTGTGCGCGTGTGTGTGTGTGTGTGTCCTGTGCTAATTTGTTACAACATTTTACATTACAGATAACTAACAAATTAAATATCTCTGTAAACACAGACACAGCCTGAGGCTCTCTTTTAGCGAAGGCTTAACTTCTGTGAAATAAACAGGTGACAAAGTGCTGTGACAATTATAATTAATGATTTATATTAAATATAATTAATGAACTAACTCCATAAGTAAATGTAGAAATAGAAAATATGTTGCAAAACAAGAATTAATGCATCACAGTGAAAATCACACAAGGTCTTTGAAGCTTTCAAACAAAAGTGTGACAATGAGACAAACAAACAAACAAACAAACAAACAAAAGAAAGAAAGAAAGAAAAAACAAACAAAAGAAAGAAAGAAACAAACAAAAGAAAGAAAGAAACAAATAAACAAAAGAAAGAAGCAAACAAAAGAAAGAAAGAAAGAAAGAAAGAAACAAACAAACAAACAAAAGAAACAAACAAACAAACAAACAAAAGAAAGAAACAAACAAACAAAAAAAGAAACAAACAAACAAAAGAAAGAAACAAATAAACAAAAGAAAGAAACAAACAAAAGAAAGAAAGAAAGTAACAAAGAAACAAACAAACAAAAGAAAGAAAGAAACAAACAAATAAAGAAACAAATAAACAAAAGAAACAAACAAACAAAAGAAAGAAAGAAAGAAAGAAAGAAAGAAAGAAAGAAAGAAACAAACAAACAAACAAACAAACATTAATCAGCATGTGTGTGTGTGTGTGTGTGTGTGTGTGTGTGTGTGATGCTCTGGACTGTTACTTACCCACTCACAACTGTAAACAATTTAGCAATAAAGGCAGTTTTTTTCTTACACATTAAAGTAACTGCTGGCATCAAAGAGAAGAGGCTTCCAGTCAGATGTAAGAGAATAAATAAACTAATAATTAACTGCAGTTCACCTCGTGCAGCTCAAACTCTTTTAAATAAAATAAATAAATAAATGAATTTGACAAAACAGCCATTGCTTTATTTAAAGGCCTTGACCCTAAAGGAGATATCAGTAACGGTCCTCTGCCTCTGAACGACGAAGAGTCATGAGATTTTCAAGCTTTTATTTCAGCACCACATTTAATTCAAGTGCATCACACGTTACAGACCTGCGTCGTTATTCACCACTGCTTTTTTACATTCGTGTTTGTTGTGTGTTTGTTGTGTGTTTAGCTGTTTTACGCATTCCTGCAGCACACTCCAGCTCACACGTGCTGTTGCGATATGACGCAGAGATGTTGCAGATGTTTTGAATAGCTCTCGCATTATGCCACCACTTCTTACGACAGCTTAATCGTGGCAAAAAATTTGGTTACCCAACATTTCGCAGAAGAAGCAAACAGGAACAGGAGATCCTCAGCCTCCTCCCTTGGCTTTCTCACTTCACCTCGTCCACAGCTGAGGGCCAAGATCGATCTTCTGAATCTATAAGAGGCTGCTGCTGTCTTTTCACGACCACCGCGTGCACTTTTTAGAGCTGCAGCCTGCGCTCATTCACACAAAGGCTTGTGGTGCTCGACCTCAGGTGTTCAGATCTAAACTGATGTTCAGAGTTAAACACATTTGCTCCGGTGAGAAGAGGCACCTGTACATTGTGTTGGTTTTGTATGAAATTCATGAGCCTTTGACCTACATTTCATGTCCAGTGAAGCGCAAAAACAGGCTTTCCTCTTAATTTGACCTAGCTTCCTCTTTCAAAGGTATCTTCAGGAGACAGAAAAACAACATCAGAAGTGTTGTTTTTTCCTTTATTTTTGTCATTAAAACATCTCTCTGTGAAGCAAAGACAACCACATCTGAAAGCAGCACATCCTGAAGAAACAACTACGCCCTTAACAGTCACCAACGCCCTGCCGGCCTGCCGCGAAAAAATCAAAACAAGCGTCACCCAACAGCAAAAATACACCGCAGTGTGAAACGGACGCCTGTTTTTATACCTGCCCCTGTACAGACAGTAAATGGTTAACGGTCTATAAACGCTTACACGGTTTAAATCGATTTACAGCTAATAATACTGAGTGCACTGTGAGTTTGACAAAGCTTCTCCTAGTTGCCATCTTAGTTCTGCAGCAATCAGACATTTTAATCAATTAAAGTGATCATCTTTTATTGTTACCATTTTCTATAAATTAACCCTCACACGATGAAGGATCAGATTGCTTCGTCATCACTGAATGAACCAGTTTATGCTCCACAGAGAGGGTCCCCCACATGTGGACAATGTCACTCACTCACACTTCACACACTCACCCAGTCGTTCACTCACACACTCACAGCTGCAGACAACTTCACACACTCACCCAGTCACTCACTCACACACTCACAGCTGCAGACAATTTCACACATTCACCCAGTCACTCACTCACACCTGTGGACAACTTCACACACTCACCCAGTCACTCACTCACACACTCACAGCTGCAGACAATTTCACACATTCACCCAGTCACTCACTCACACCTGTGGACAACTTCACACACTCACCCAGTCACTCACTCACACACTCACAGCTGCAGACAATTTCACACATTCACCCAGTCACTCACTCACACCTGTGGACAACTTCACACACTCACCCAGTCATTCACTCACACACTCACAGCTGCAGACAATTTCACACACTCACCCAGTCACTCACACACTCACAGCTGCAGACAATTTCACACATTCACCCAGTCACTCACTCACACCTGTGGACAACTTCACACACTCACCCAGTCACTCACTCACACACTCACAGCTGCAGACAACTTCACACATTCACCCAGTCACTCACTCACACACTCACAGCTGCAGACAACTTCACACATTCACCCAGTCACTCACTCACACCTGTGGACAACTTCACACACTCACCCAGTCACTCACTCACACACTCACAGCTGCAGAAAACTTCACACATTCACCCAGTCACTCACACACTCACCCAGTCACTCACTCACACACTCACAGCTGCAGACAATTTCACACACTCACCCAGTCACTCACTCACACACTCACAGCTGCAGACAATTTCACACACTCACCCAGTCACTCACTCACACACTCACAGCTGCAGACAATTTCACACATTCACCCAGTCACTCACTCACACCTGTGGACAACTTCACACACTCACCCAGTCACTCACTCACACACTCACAGCTGCAGACAATTTCACACATTCACCCAGTCACTCACTCACACCTGTGGACAACTTCACACACTCACCCAGTCATTCACTCACACACTCACAGCTGCAGACAATTTCACACACTCACCCAGTCACTCACACACTCACAGCTGCAGACAATTTCACACATTCACCCAGTCACTCACTCACACCTGTGGACAACTTCACACACTCACCCAGTCACTCACTCACACACTCACAGCTGCAGACAACTTCACACATTCACCCAGTCACTCACTCACACACTCACAGCTGCAGACAACTTCACACATTCACCCAGTCACTCACTCACACCTGTGGACAACTTCACACACTCACCCAGTCACTCACTCACACACTCACAGCTGCAGAAAACTTCACACATTCACCCAGTCACTCACACACTCACCCAGTCACTCACTCACACACTCACAGCTGCAGACAATTTCACACACTCACCCAGTCACTCACTCACACACTCACAGCTGCAGACATCTTCACACACTAACCCAGTCACTCACTCACACACTCACAGCTGCAGACAACTTCACACATTCACCCAGTCACTCACTCACACCTGTGGACAACTTCACACACTCACAGCTGCAGAAAACTTCACACATTCACCCAGTCACTCACACACTCACCCAGTCACTCACTCACACACTCACAGCTGCAGACAATTTTACACACTCACCCAGTCACTCACACACTCACCCAGTCACTCACTCACACACTCACAGCTGCAGACAATTTCACACACTCACCCAGTCACTTGCTCACACACTCACCCAGTCACTCACACACTCACCCAGTCACTCATACACTCACCCAGTCACTCACTCACACACTCACAGCAGCAGACAATTTCACACACTCACCCAGTCACTCACTCACACACTCACAGCTGCAGACAATTTCACACACTCACCCAGTCACTCACTCACACACTCACAGCTGCAGACAACTTCACACACTCACCCAGTCACTCACACACACAACTTTGGAAAAATTCACACATTCACCAGTCATTCACACCTATGGACAACTTCACATATTCATCCAGTTACTCACACCTGTGAACATAGTCACACATCCACTCCACCTACCAACATGTGTGTGTTTGGACTGTGGGAGGAAAACAGACCACCCGGGGGAAACCCACACCGACACAGGGAGAATACACTCCTTACAAACAGTGCCATGAGGAGAGGCTCCCACCCAGGACCCTGAGAACCTGCAGCTGTGTGACACAGATACCCCCTGCAGCGCTCTGAGGGAAAGACTGAGAATAAATGATTAGAAAAGTGCACTGTAATGTTGTTTATTTCAATAAAAGCTCTAATGTGCAATGGATATCCCAGGGGTTCCTAAACCCAGTCTCTGAGTTTACTCCCCCTCTGATCCGGACTCGGGCTTGTTCAGTAGTAAATGAATAAAATCAGGTGCACACTGCACAAAACATCTGGACACCTGGACCGAGATGGGGATCACCGGTGTTAAAGCAACAGTAGGTGGTATTTTTACCTTATAATTACAGCTTCAAAATCACTGTGATGCTCCTCTGAGCCTTAACAGGGGGAATAGAGCCTCTGTTGTTGCAACTCCAGGCTCAGCACTGCTGAAACTGCTCTATGTAACTTTTGGAGGAGGGTAGGAAACCACGTCCACCCCATCTCTCAACATCCCTGTTGATTTCCGGACACTGCTGTAAAAGTGAATTACACTCTGCAATCGTAGGAGGAGCCCAAGAGCAAAAACACTAAATCTTACCTAGTGTTGCTTTAAATGCAGTCTACTATTATTTTAGTTAATAAAAATCCAGATGTTTTCAGGGGTTCAGTGGGGACTTTGATCCACTGTCGTTTTTAGTTTTAAACTGTATCTGTGTCAGGAAAACAGTCGCACAGTTTCACAGTTCCCCAACTCAAACACACCCATTAAAACCTTGCCTTTAGAGGCAACATCATTGATTCTGGGGAACTGCTGTTCTTGTTTCTTTGTACTTTCAGAAGCTCCTCGTCTTTTAAGGTGGAGATGTTTGTTTGAGGGGGAAAGAGACTGTAGTTTGTACGTGGCTGGAGTTTAAATTGTCTGTGAGTTTTTATTTACTGTTTGAATCACCACAGAAACACATTCATAACTCGAGTTGTTTTGTGTTTTTTCACACTTTCATGCAGTTAGCAATCTCCCGAATTTAGAGTCAGTTCCACCTTAAATGTGCTGAACCTGCCAATCAATATAAGTCAGTGTTACCCACTTATAGAGCAGGAATAGAGTGATATCAACTATTTTCATCAATGTTTGGAGGTCTCTACCCAGTCTGAATATCTCCAGGTGTCATTGTCCTTCCTTGAGCAGAGAGAGAGAGAGAGAGACTGACAGAGAGAGGGACAGAGAGAGAGAGAGAGAGACAGAGGAGAGAGAGAGAGAGAGAGAGAGAGAGAGAAGAGAGGGGGAGAGAGAGAGAGAGAGAGAGAGAGAGAGAGAGAGACCGACAGAGAGAGAGAGGGAGAGAGAGAGAGAGACAGAGAGAGAGAGAGAGGGAGAGAGAGAGACACAGAGAGAGAGAGAGAGAGAGACCGACAGAGAGAGAGAGGGAGAGAGAGAGAGACAGAGAGAGAGAGAGAGAGGGAGAGAGAGAGACACACAGAGAGAGAGAGAGAGAGACAGAGAGAGAGAGACACAGAGAGAGAGAGAGAGAGAGAGAGACCGACAGAGAGAGAGAGAGAGACAGAGAGAGAGAGAGAGAGAGAGGGAGAGAGAGAGACACAGAGAGAGAGAGAGAGAGAGACACAGAGAGAGAGAGAGAGACACAGAGAGAGAGAGAGAGAGACACAGAGAGAGAGAGAGAGAGAGACACAGAGAGAGAGAGAGAGAGAGAGAGAGAGACTAGCATACCAGACCCTTTGTTTGTTTTTTTACTCGTTTACAGACACTGGAGCTTCCAGCACAAACCGACTGGAGAGCAGCAAATGGCGAGAAAACATCCTCTGAATTTTATAAAAAGTGTTTTTAAGTAAAATCATGAAGACTGCCTTTAACAATTGAGTTAAATCAAGTGTTTTTAAAGAGCAAAGCCACCACACTGCCCTCCAGGACTGGAACTGGGCCTCTCCCGCCTCATGGCACGAGTAGAGGCAGTTTCTGGAAATAATTCTGTGACCACGCTGCCATCTGTGTGTGACTGTGTGTAAGTACAGCCTTAGAACTGCAGTTACAGTGCGCTGCTCGAGGTCAGCCACACGGCGGCGCTATTTGATAACGATAACTAACACAAAGTACAACAAAGCAACTACAGCGATCAGCCAAAATATTAAAAGACCTGTCCTGCGAGACTTGTCCATTATCTCAGCTCCATTCACCATAGAGGAGCACTTTGTAGTTCTAAAATTGCAGACTGTAGTCCATATGTTGCTCTGAATACTTTCTTAGCATCTATCACTTTGCTCCTCAGCGCTCAGGACCCCCACAGAGCAGGTGTGATGTGGTGGTGGATCATTCTCAGCGCTGCAGTGACACTGACGTGGTGGTGGTGTGTTAGTGTGTGTTGTGCTGGTGTAGAGTGGATCAGACACTGCAGTGCTGCTGGAGTTTTTAAACCCTGTGTCCACTCTCTGTCCACTCTGTGAGACACTCCTCCCTCGTTGGTCCACCTTGTAGATGTAGAGTCAGAGACAGTAGCTCATCTGTCGCTGCACAGTGTGTGTCGCTCGTCCTCTAGTCCTTCATCAGTGACACAGGACGCTGTCGGCTGGATGTTTTTGGTCGGTGGACTGTTCTCAGTTCAGACACTGAGGGGTTTAAAAACTCCAGCAGCACTGCTGTGTCTGATCCACTCTACACCAGCACAACACACACTAACACACCACCACCACGTCAGTGTCACTGCAGCGTCCTGACTACTGAAAAACAGTATAAAGGAACCTAACAATGTAGAGATACAGATGGACTACAGGCTGTAATTGTATAACTACAGTGTTCCTGAATGGAAGGAGGAGCTTATAACATGGACATAGCCTGTAAAGTGTAGTTTAAACGATGAACAACCCCCTTGTGACCGGTAGGGGACGCCGCCGCCGCGGGAAATATTGAAGTGGAGATTCGAACCCGCGCTGCCGCTGAGTAACTCACAGAGTTTAGAGTGATGCAGAAGTGATCACTCACTCTCTTTTTCTCTTCACAGCGCTTCAGAAAAACACCCCCAGCTCTTGTACTTGACTTTATTTAACAGAGAAGACCCTCTACATATTTTCCGCCGCCTGCTGTGGATTTTAAAAACCGTTCTTGTGACTAAAATGAGAGACAAAAGTAGGGGAGCACGGAGTTAGCCCCGGAGCTAACAAACACTCGATTCAGTTTTCACCGGTGGAAACAGCGTTAAACGTACAGCGAGAAAAACGGTGTTTTTGGAGGGAAATATTTCATACTTTCTTGCTCATGAAACGTTTTTAAATCAACAAGGAGAGTGTCTCGAGAATAAGGCAAGTTTCTGGACCGTTTGCATCTTTATTGCCACTTGTTGAGCTTTTTATCGAGGAAATTGGCTTCATTTTACGAAGTTCCCATTCCACCTTAAATGCTTCATTTAAGGTGGAAGGGAACATTGGCTCGAGAAGTCAACTGCTGATGTGCTTTTGTTTGAACAGATAGCTTTTCTTAAACATTTGAAGCCTTTTTATTTGAGAGTAAAATGCTTTTCCTGAACATTGTGCTGCGTTTGTGTGAAAATGTCAGTTGGAACGGAATGAAGCTTTGGTCTATTACCTTTTTAACACGGCTTTCACTGGTCCTTCAGTTAAAATAACAGTCCTTCACAGAACCAGGAACTCTCAAATAATCGTTTCGACTTCACAAACAGGCCTTTGTCTCGTTTAATTGTTCAAATGTTTTTGTGGAAATTCGCGTCTGTTGTTGAAAGTTGATTCACAAAGTTTGTACCGATGTACAGTAAAGTCAAAGAAACTGATTTTTAAAGCTGCCTCGATTCATTTCTGCATCGAAATTGTGAAAATACTCGCTGTAACTCTTTCTGAGCTGTTTCTACAACCAACATTGTGTCCTACAGACGTTTCTATCCACAATGTGCTTTGGTATATCTCTTATCTCTGTGTTCTGTGTCTGGACAAGGCTCTCTCTTCTTTTCTTTCTTTTTTTTCGCCCAGGGAAGTAGTTGGTTCTGTGTCTTGTTTTGGAAATGCCTTGCTTCTCCTCAAATAAGAGTGTATTGTTTTATAAAACAGTGTTAAATGATTCAAAAGCCACGTTTCTCTGATTATAATCCATATATAGGAAGCTGTCTTGAATACATGGTTTTGTGAGGTCACAAAATCCAAAATATCCGCATACAGCGCTTTAGCTCCTGAATTTATAAGGAGTGTTTCATTGTGGACTGCTTTCTGAATGGAACAGTAGGGCAATATGATGTTTTATAGTCATTATTGTGATTATTGTGCTGTCACTAAAACTGATATGATGCTCAGAGCCTGCTGTGGATGATGATAGAGTGCTTTAGTAATAGTGCCTACTTAGAGATGTGTATTTGTGGTGGTTCTTGGTTGTCACCAGTGCTTTGTTCATGTGGCGTACAATAGGTATACTTGTATTTTATTGTTGTTGTGATTATAATGTGTGTGCACTCCTAAGGGCAGTCAAACACAGACGTGCTCACGCCAACAGATCTGTCTTAAAGGCACACCTTAAAAAAACAGCCAGGGGTAGGCCATAAATAATGGACCTTCAGGGGAAACACAATGTCCAGTAGATGTCCAGTTCTTAATATAAAAATAATACAAATGCCTCATTTCTTTGCTTTCTAGCGTCTGTCAGTGCGTTCAGCAGCTTGTGGCCTTCCCCACGGCTGCCCATTGTTTGGCACTGGAAAAATCAGCAGGGTTTCGTTCACCCTGGCGTACCCTACCTCCACCGAATACTCTTGAGTTTATTTCACATCTGACCCACTAAAAATCCTCCTGCTGCATTTGTGAGTAATGTCTGAATGTAGCTGTGGAAAATCAGGATCACCAAGAGAGAAAGAGAGGGAAGAAGAAGGAAAGAGAGAAGAAAGATTGGCGTGTCGGTGTGCGGCGAGGGTTTTTTGTTTTTCTCGTTCTTATTGATGTTTCTATGCCTTCATCAATGGGAGTGTTTTCCCGTCTTTAAAGGATTGATGGAAAATGATCACTGTTGACTGTTTGGCTCCTTTGTCCCAAATGGAGTCGGATCTGCAGGGGGCATGGTTTTGAGTCTGATGTATATTTTTAAACTCCATCCAGAGGTCAACAGTAGATTGTTGGTTTGGGAGGGTGTATAGTTGGGATTTGTCAGTATGGGTTTTCAGAGGCAGTAGCATGAACAGATATGGTCTCAGGGTCCTGGGTGTGATCCTTGTCTCAGGTGTGTGGGATCAGGAACAGCATCGAAGCGTTGTGTGCACGCCGTGTGGTCTCGACCTCATCTGAGCGTAAAATTCGCAAAAATTCAGTGGGTGGGAAACCCGCTACTGTCCACAGGTGTGAGTGAGTTACTGAGTGAGTGTGTGATGCCTTGTGTTGGACCAGCACCCTGTCCGTGTTCCTGCCACTGCCCCCACCTCGACCCTGATCGGGATGAAGTCCTTACAGACGATTAATAAGTAAATGAATGAACGCTGAGGCCACTGTTTCGTGTGTTTATCAAACATGGCTTTGTGTAATTGTGTTTAATAGAGTCAAACATTCACTCTTTGAAACGGGTCAAATGCCTGCCCTTTATTTTCTGCAGCTCTCTACAGTGCATTGTACCAAGCGTCTACTGCAGTGACAGAGTGGGGTCAGGCTCTGGTGCCGTTCCACATGACGCAAGCTGGCGATGACAGTGGACTTTTATGGGGCAATGACAGGAAATTAATTTACGCTGAAGAATATAGAGCTGCTGCAGGCTCGGTAAGCCCCTTATTGGTTGCAGCTCATAAATGTCTTCAGCTGGGCTTGGACCTGAAGCTCAGTGGACTTTTCACAAAGTCTTTTTTTGTTTGATTTAGAAAACGCTCTGAAGGGACAGAACCCCTGGAAAGTTTTGGTTGATTACAGAGAGCTTTAGGGGTGGGGACAGACGTGAAGTTGATGCAGAAATAATTGAGTTTGCCTACATCTGACCCATGCGTTCGTGCAGAGCTACTGTTTCTGGACTGGGGAAGATTTATTGGAAGCTGGAGGAAATCCCATTCAACTACATGAGAAACCCTGTGGTTTTTACTGATATTACGTTAAACCAGATTTGCCATGTTTAAAAGCAGCCTGATATTGTCCTGAAAAATCACAATATTTCTGGGTATTTTTGTGATAGTTGTATTTTTGCCGATATTACTAAAGACCTATAAAGATATTTCATTAAATTCAAGAACATTTGCAACTAAATAAATGTTTCCGTTTTGTTTTAGTAAAAAGGTTAAGTTTCAGTGTTCTCCCTGTGTCTGTGTGGGTTTCCTCCAGGTGACTGTCTGTGAGGAGTGTGGTGTGTTCTCCCTGTGTCTTTGTGGGTTTCCTCCGGGTGACTGTCTGTGAGGAGTGTGGTGTGTTCTCCCTGTGTCTGTGTGGGTTTCCTCCGGGTGACTGTCTGTGAGGAGTGTGGTATGTTCTCTCGGTGTCTGCGTGGGTTTCCTCCGGGTGACTGTCTGTGAGGAGTGTGGTGTGTTCTCCCTGTGTCTGCGTGGGTTTCCTGCGTGTGCTCCCTTTTCCTCCCACGGTGTCCTCCCGCGGATGTGAATGTGAGATTGTGTGTGTGTTGCCCTGCATAGGACTGGCGCCCCCTCCAGTATGTTTTCCCTCCTTGCGCCCAGTGATTCCTGGTAGGCTCCGGACCCACCACCGGCCTGAACTGGATAAGGGTTACAGACAGTGAATGAATGTTGAGATTAAATCTGTAAAAATGTGACAACAGTTAATCTGTCACAAATCTAAAAGTGCAGAATATTTAGTGCACACACACACACACAGCAAATGTACACAATAATACCAAAAAAATCCCTTAAAACTTCACAGTAAATGAAAGATATAACGTAGATGCTGTGCTGAGTGAGTGTAGTCTGTCTGTTTGGGTAAAGATATAACGTAGATGCTGTGCTGAGTGAGTGTAGTCTGTCTGTTTGGGTTAGAGTTCGTTGGCTGTTGAGCTCCTCGCAGTGTATTTGACTTTCCTCAAACTCGACTGGGAGCTTCTGATTGAGGTGAAGCGGATCAGTTGTTTCCCTGTTTTGTTGTTACAGGTTTTTTGTGTCTCACGCTACCGTGGTTTGTTGTACCTCTGATATTTTGTGACTAAACCACCTCCACACCGCTGAAGTCACTCAACTTTTTGGAACAAACTCCTCCACCGCAGAGACATTTCCGTCATACTGCTGCTGAGTCTAAATGACTCACGTAATGAACATGCATCATGTTGTGCTGAACTGCATGTTATCATATGTGTGTGTGTGTGCTTTTAAAATCATTTAAAAATGTTATCACAATATCACTGTGAGCCTTAATATGAAGCCCTTAGCTCCCAGGTATTGAGCTGTTGTTGCAGTGGAGCAGTGTTTTCTAACACGATGGAGCACAATCCAGTGGCATGGTGTTTGAGAGCATGAGCTACTTGCCCTTCTTCGTAACCTTTTCTCACTGCGGTTGAATGCCTTCAAATCCTCACAGCAATGTCCCAACACCTACTGGAGCAAAGACAATGAAAAATGGCTGATTACTGCCCTTCATTTCAGACGAAATACAGCGCGAGTGCTTTGATTAGGGCTGGACGATACGGCCAACATTTATATCACGATATATTTTTTAGTCTCTGTCGATATGATATAATTCCAATATCGATATTATAATAAAAACAGGTTTTGTCAATATTAATATTTTAAAACTAACTTTAAAGTCGAGTGCAATTAACTGACAACAGCGCCCTCTAATGACCATCAGACAGATGCTGTAATTAATGTATATTGAAAATGTGTTTGAAAATCCCATTGTTACTGTGATATTTATTGATATAGAATTATTGTCCAGCCCTCGCTATGATACAGATGATACTGTTACAGTGGTGTGTTTTTGTGGCTGGTATATTGTCCCAGAAATAATTGCGATACCATTTTATGACACTGATATGATTATAATATCACATAGTAAAGCAAATGGCTAGTTATTAAGAATGTTCAGACACTGGAATTGGAACAGAACGACTGTTTAAATATAATAAATAAAGGCAAGTTTAATTAAATATAATCAATGTTTTTAAACAAACCACATAATGGCCCCAGAACCGAGAGAAAAACAGAAGTGAGCGAGCGGCTAAAATACTGGGGACATTCGTTCCTATGTAAACAAACATGGCACTAAACGCAGTGGACAGCACTGAGCTCAGCAAAAAGTATTGAGGAAATGAAATGTAATATGAGACAGGCTTAGATACAGATTTATTCATTAAAGCCACAGTCGCTGCGGCTGCATTTTGGGGCGGAGCTTGGGTTTGCGAGTTAGTTTCTACAACGTAGAGGCTATCAATTATCTACAGAAGCACTGAATCGGTTGTTGCTGAGTTTTTAAAATGCGCTGAATGTCCATTCCACCCTAAAGACCGGTGCATCTGGCGTTTTTGGGCCGTGGTAAAGAGAGTTCTCTAATCTAAAAAAGTGCCTCAAAGCGCTCTGACACGGATTCGGGAGGGTGTGTCATTTGTGGAGAGAAAGCGCTTTCAACTCTCCGTCAAATTACCGTCCCGACTTTGGTGGTGTGGATTCCTGATGATGCAAATGTGGCGGTGATGTGCGGAAATTGTTTAAGTTGAGAGTTAGCGTGCCGAACATGGCATTCTCCAGCTTTGCCGCAGTGGGCTTTCAACTGGAGTTTATAAATAACCATAATTGCAGAGTGTGTAGCAGGAAAAACTCGTCTGCTCGTGGTCCTGTTTGCCTCTTAATGATTTTTCCACTGGGCGACCAAACCTCTTACTCATGAAGTTTTGAAAAGGGATGAACTGATTCCAGGCCTGTGCCGATGACTGATGTTCTTGTTTTCAGAAACCAGAGCTGAGCGATATGTGTGAAGCGCTAATATTGAGATTATATTTATACAGATCGCTTAATCAATGCTGAGGCATGTGGTTATTTTAATATTCATGTGAGCAGCAGGGTGGCGCTAGAGGTAATGTCGCTGACAGCCCCTGGGTCTTGGGGTTGTGGGTTTGAACACCACCTCAGGGTCACTGCCTGTGAGGCGTGTTCTCACTGTGTCTTTGTGGGTTTCCTCAAGGTGCTCTGGTTTCCTCCTACAGTCTAGAATAAAAACACATGTTGGTAGGTGGAGTGGCTGTGTGACACAGGTGTGTATGAGTGAGAGAGGGACTGCACAGGTGTGAATGTGTGAGTTACTCATTGAGTGTATGAAGCTATCCACAGGTGTGTGTGATAGATATTCAGTTTGTAATGCCCTGTGATGCTTGTGTTCCCGCCTGGTGCCCAGTGACTTAGTGTAAGTTCTGAACCCACCGTGGATGAGGGAATGAGCTTTCAGGGAATGAATGAATAAATATTGATTACACACAGTGAGGAGTGAGGTCCAGGGCAGATGTTGGAGGATAAGTCCTGTGTAACTCAGCTGTAACTCATCCAAAACCTAGTGGCTTGAGCGATGTTACTCTAGAGAAGCGTCTCACTGGTCCAAGGCTCTTGCAGCACCACAGGCTCTTGTTACTCTAACACTGACGGGAGTGGCTCTAATATCCACCCCCTCGGCTTTGAGTCGGCCTCTGAGGTCATGCAGGAAGTGGCCTGTCTGGAGTTGGTGCTGTGGACGGAGTGATTGTGTGTGTGCACTTTATAAAACATATCCTTCATCCTCAGTGGGCAGTAGTTGTGGTCATTCATTACTTTCCGGTTAGTTGTGTGAGCTCTGGTGGCTACACTGGCTCTTAAATCAATATTGTATCCCAGAGTGCTGTAGTCATCCTCACAGCGGTAAACATCATCGCGAGGAATAACAGCACCGTCAGTGTAGGACACAGGCGCAAACAAAGGAGGACAGTTCAGTTCAGGTTGGTGTTGGACGCTGCGTAGTTGTGACTCATTTCACTGTGTATTTATTGTGTTTAAGATCAGCCATAACATTAAAAATGACCTCCATTTCTTGTGCCACTGACCGTACAGGAGCACTACGTACTTTGTTAGGTGCCTTTCCCAATGTTTTTCAATGCTCAGGACCACCAACGCTACCCCCCCCCACACACATTGTTCTAAGAATAATGAAACCTAGGAGTCCATGCTGGCTCGGTGCCGTTTGGTGGGGTATCTGCCCTTTAATCTGCAGTCCTGCGTTCATCTGGTTCATCAGAAAGCTGCGTGTTTACCTCATCGCATCGCGAACACAAACTCTGATTATAAACCCAGCCATTCATTTGTGAATGCGAGAGCAAACATGGCTCGGTCCTCCTCTGAATCAAAGTAAACATGCAGGCTTCAGGAGGAGGGTTTATAAAACTGTTTATGCTCAGGTTCCTTCAAGAAATACACGTTTCTGCTGGAGACACAGAGGAGCTTCACCAGGAAAACTGGCTTTTGGACACTCTTTAGTTGTTACTTGGAGTTTTGTGGGCGTCAGACAAGCGATAAAGCACGGGAAAGTGAATGTCAGTGTTTTTTATTGTGATGAAACATGTGTTTCACACAGAGTCACATGGCTCTGAGCTGCTTCTCGAGTGACTTTTATGAAATGGCAGCAAAATTCAGCATAAAGTTCACCCACTTTGGGTCAAATTTAATTATTTCATTAGTAGCTGTAAGTACAAGACAAAAGAACAATGATCATTGATGGTACGCTACAGCTGCCAAGCAACAACGTGGACCATAAATGTATATACCTTCAGTGTCTAATATACAGTGTCATTCTTTCCGAAAACCTCCATTACGTGTTGCCTCCGCTTGAAGGTAATTAATAGTTTTTGGAGGGACTTGCTTTTTTGTTTTATTATGTTAATTACGTTAGTTGAGTTTTACAGCTCAGCCAATCAGATTTTAAAACGGGCACTTTGCGTTTTATACGAATAAACAAACTCGTAACCCACGAGCGCTTATTTCCATTAGACCTTTGAACTGTATCCAACATTGTTTACAAGCTTTATAAAGGTTTTCTTAGAGAGAGTGGGTACTACAGAGAGAGAGAGACCTAGAGAGAAAGAGACTGTGAGGAAACAGTGATATGAGTGTGGCTGAGAGAGAGAGAGACAGTGAGATGGACCAATAGGAAGAGAGAGGTACAGAAAGACTAGAGAAGTGAGAGAGACCGAGAGGAACTGCAGAATAGTCTAAATTCTTCACGTGTAATGGTTTGTGTGGTTTGACATGATTTGATGGTTTTGGTTCTCAGTTTAGAGACTTGTTAATGTTGTGCGTGTTGAGTTTTGCTGGAAGTAGTTCTGGAAAAAACCTGTTAAAACACTTCATGAAAACTCACAAACACTATTTAAATAAATAAATAAAATAAAGAAAGGTTTTCTGAAAGTGGTTCTGCTGTGGCGCCCGGTTTGGTGTCTCTCTCTCTCTTCGTTTCCAAAACAGATCTAATTAATGAAATGAGTTTTCCTCCTGACGTTTGCTCAGTTGGAGTTTCTACGAGCCGTCGTTGGGCAGAAGCGGACCCCGTGTTTGGCAGCAGATGGATCTGTGCTAGAGTTTGAGAGAGATTTCTGCTCCAGAGCCTCCTCCTAAATCAAGATTAGCAGAAAGTAGAGTGGAGAAACTAAGCACGAATCCTTTTCAGAGATCAGAGGGGAGGTGTAATGCATATCATTAAAGGCAATGTTCACGAATGTAATAATAATAAAATTCAGATGTTTCCTCACCATTCGCTGCTCTCCAGTCGCTTTGCGTTGGAAACCAGTTTAATGTGTTTTCGAAGCCCCAGAGTCGCCCCGGTATTTTAGTCTTTCTCTCTCTGCTCAACGGCAGAGGCATCTGGAGTTAAAACAACAGAGAGACTCCAAACGTTGAAAAACATGAACCGAAAGGTGGCAGCCGTGGCCTAATGGTTAGAGAAGAGGGCTTAGGACTTTGATTCCCCACAACTGACAGGAAAATTGGGGCCAATTGGAGTGAAGGCATAGCACTGTTCTCCTGTGTTCTGTGTGTGTGTGTGTGTGTGTGTGTGTGTGTGTGTGTTCTGTGTGTGTATGTGTGTGTTCACTGTCACAGATGGGTTAAAAGACACATTTAGTTATACCTTCTGCAATGACGAGTAATTGCACATTGAATTTACATTTATGTGGGTAATAGACTTATATTTGCTGTTTGTGGTCATTTAAGGTGGAAATGTCTCCAAACTCGGGAGACGGCTAACTGCGTTAGCGACAGCGCTACAAAACTAAACAGCTCAAGTTACACACGAGTTTCTGTGGGGAATTCAAACAGTGAATAAACACTTACAGACAATTTACACGTCAGTTACCTACAAACAACATACCGTTCCACCTTAAAAGAGCTTAGAGCTGCGTCTCCCCCCAATCGTAGACGTTCCCTTTGATATACAGAAGTGAATCGTGTTGATTTGTTGATGCTGATGTGAGAAATGTCTCTTTTAGAAACTGAGACTACTCCACGTTTAACATGCGCTCACACACACACACACTCACATACCCACCTGTTTATTTGGATTGTTTGCATTTATTTTACACACACACGGAAAACACCATTGTTCAGGACCAGCAGAAGAGGATCCTGGACTTTGCATTTTCTTTGTAAACAAATCAATTAATTGTTTATTTTCCTTTCTTTTTCCCCATTTGCTGTGATCATAAACTAAGAGCCAGCTGAACACTGAAATACCACCACACAGACCTTATCATGGACATTTAGGGCGGGAGTAGACGGGGTCAGACGTGAATATGATTCTCCTGTCATCACTCAGGACGGTCTTGTCCTAAAATAACACACAGGGTGAATGTTGACGTTACTGAGAGTGTATCTTATCGTGGTACAGATCACAACAAACATCTCATCAGGAAACGTGTCGTTACAGCGCTGCAACCGAAGGGTTAAAGAAAAAGAGAAAGAGGGGAGAAAACAATGTTTTTCTCTTTAAACCGCAGCAGCTCTGGGTCGGACGGTAAAACGCTGTCAGAAAGGCGAGGCTGAGAGATTCCGTTCGGAGATGCCAGCTAATCCCAGAGCTCCGAAGCGGAGCAGAATCAACAGCGACACTCCGTCACTCTCTGATTAATGGAGCTGTAAAGTCAGTAGGTTTAAAATAGCAAACGGAGTATCGGGAACCCGGGAGACTTAAAGGAGAACAGCCTTTTTAAACAGATGCTGATCCGCTCGGACACAGCAGGGTGAAAAGAGAGGCATGTGATTAGCAAAAGCTTTGCAGCTGATAGTGGGCTGACATTACCAGGTCCACCTTGATCGTCTTAGACGTATTTTAACCCTTCTCCACTGTTTAGAGGTTTTGTTCCTGCAGTGATGACATGAAAGGGTTACTCTCTCAGGCTGTACTTGGTCCTGTGAGGAGAATTTAAAGTGTGGATTATCAGTGTGTAATTTTCCAATCATTTCCAGAGAAGATATTTTTGGTTTTCTTTTAAATATTTCTGTATTTTCCTCCGCGAACCGTCTGCTGATTCTGGGACAGATGACTATGGGCCTCTCTGTATCTGAAGTGAATTAGAGCCCTGTCCTGCTCTGTACTCTCAGTGTGACTTCAGGAGAACACTGAACACATGAGCGTATGGTGTAGTGGTGTAGTTTAGTGCTGGGAGATGTATAATTTCTACTGGTTTGTCTGTATTGCTGTCATCTCGTCATTGACTTTCACTTTTAATTAAATTAACAGAATTAAATTGTTATATTTATATTTCCGTTCTTGCGATTTGCCAAACGTCTTTATTAACTTCACCCGTGGTCTCTAGGAGCTTAGGGATACATTTGAGTTATTTACTACTTAATTTCTGCCATTTTAAAAGTGCATTCGTTGAGAATCTGTTCATTTTTGCAAGGAAATAAATAGGAAAATGGGTCTGTCTCCATGCTCTCGGCGACTGTTCGTGCCGCATTAATTGGTCTGATTTGAGGAATATCAAACGTTGAAAGGTGATCCGCGAGTTTTCAGCGACGCTGTTCTAAGATGCAGTTTTATGAAACGTGGTCCATCTACGGGTTTATGAATGATATTTGTTAAAAGCAGTGTCTGAAACGTCCTAAGTGCTGCTTTCTGAGGTAGGAGGTTTTTTTTTGTCTGAATCTAATGTTTGTGAAAGTGTTGCCTTGGTTTGTTTTAAAGTTGTATTTCGCCGTTTTTTATGGAAAACCATGTAATCCTCTTTACTGTATTATTTAAACACAGCTGCTGTTCTTCACACTGTGTGAAAATTACACGAGGAATGGACCAATAGAAAAGCTTCAAAATGACTTTTTACCAAAAATTACTTTTTAAAATTGACTTCTGAAACTTACAAACGTTTTTTCCCCCTTCTTCTGTAAAGTTATTATTTTGGAGATGAATGCTTTTCATTGGACGGTGACATTTTATGTTTCTGTCTAATGAAGGTTTGCATATGTTTTTCCTGGCCGTGTTGCGACCTAATAAAATAAGTCCTCTCCGTACGAACCTTCAGCTTGTTCAAAGATGCAAATGTCCATGTTTCCATTTGGTTTGTGTAATTCATTTGAACCCCAGGGCTGCACAGTGTCAGGTGTAAAGCAGGGGGCAGTGGTGATGGAGCTGTTAGAGGCCAGAGGCAGCAGGCCGTCGTAATGCCAACTGTAATAGAAGATGATAATAGAGTAATAACAGAGTGGAGCGAGCCGAAGGTGGTCAGTGTCGCCTGTTTGTAGAACAGTAACGGGCGAACGGGCTCTCGGACCGACCTGGATTTTATGTTCAGGGCCAAGTTTGAAGGTTGCCTCCAACATATAGAGACCTTCATGTCAAAATACTGCTTTCTCAGGCCCTGACGTGTGAGAGAGAGAGAGAGGACGAGACATCGAGGTTGCTATCTTCTGTTTCTGACACAACCATAATGTTGTTGTTTTTTGTGTCTGCAGTGTAGCTTCTACTTCCCTTCTGTGACTTCCTCTACTTATTTCTGCCCGTGACCTTTTTAATTCAAATTTGGGATTAAGGTATTTTCCAAAGGCACTATATTATTATCTGAAGCTGTTGTATTTTTGCCATTTTAGTTAAATGATGAATTGCACAATAGTTGTGTGTTTTTACACGTGCGGCACCTCCTGGAACCGACTCTCAACTCACTCAATCACATACTCACTCTCATTTGACAAAACGCTCCGCTGTACACTCTTCAAAATAAAGGTGCTACAAAAGATTCCTTGAGCAAAGCCACAGAAGAACCACTTTTGCTTTCATACGGAACCTCTTTTGCTGATGTGTATGAATGGGTAGAGAACTTTTGAGATGAAGGGATGGACGCTCACACATTTCTTAAATAAACGTAGTTCTCTATGGAACCCAGACTGGTTCTCCTATAGCATCACGTGAAGAACCAATTATAGCACCTTTTAATTTTAAGAGTGTTGGTGCTGGTCGGTGCTGTGTATCAGCGACAGTGCCCTACGTGTAGGTTTTCATATTGAAATCAGTTTGAAAGGGTGCAGGGCTAATCTAGGAATTGCAGCTTTAATTCAAACAGAGTTGAGTTACGAGTTAAGGGTTGTTCCTCGTGCGCCGAGGGAGTTTTCCCTGACTTGCTGGCATTTAAGGCTTGGTCCCGGATCTGTGTAAAGCTGCTTTATGCCGTCATTCGGTTGTGAGGAGTGCTATGTAAATAACATTTGATTGATTAGTTGATTAATGTGGGAACGGGAATGTTTAAATGTTTTCCCTTCACTAAATTTAAGGATCACACCTGAGGGGAAAAAAGTGCTGCTCTCCTTTATGTAATCACATTCTAACCACAGTTTAAATGTTGCTGGTGATCACTGTGTGATTTGTCGCCCAGGTCGTCCAGCCTTATCCAGCACGGTCTGCTCTGGACTGTCTGAGGAACTCAACTGAAGTCCAAATGGCACATGTTTTTCATCTAAAGGCCATCATTGGTTTCACTGTAAGATGCCAGTCACTGATCATCAACGTTAACCAAAGTGCATTTTTCTCTCAGCACGCTTTCAGACGGGTGACGTTTACTAAGAATTTTTGGTTCTCCGTTCTTTTGATTGGACGACTCTCAAACCAGAACCTGGAAGTTCAGCGTGGTCCGACTTCATTTGACGAAGTTCAGATCTGCTCAGTGTGGGAGCGAATCAGTTCTGAACAGTGACTGCGCCGTAGTCGTGACCTGCTTTTCTGGAAGATGGCAGTCAGTGAAATCGTTGGTGCACGTAGCGATCGTGGTTATGACCATGCTGTACGTTGGCTGTGTGTTTACATTTTTGTCGATTAGTATTAACCCACAAAAGCCCATGGTGACACATGCCCCATACCCTTTATAAGGTCCCCAAAGTTCCCCACACAACTTTTATCCTTCTCTTTAAATCATGGTGTCCCTGAGTGACTTTTACTGAACGTCTTGGAGGCAGTCACGTCAGTGTGAGTTTGTGAACGTGTGACTGCGTTTAACGAATGACTGTGATTGGTGAGTACAGAGACCATAGAAAGGCTTACTTTAAAAGCACATTTGTGTTTCTCCAACATTTTTAACCATTCAAATGCTTTAGTAACCGGTCCTGTGTCACATACGATGCCCTGTGATCACATTTAAAAAAAAACAAAATATGACTAAATTGTTATTTTGATATTTTAACCCAAAATTAATTACAGAAAACGGCAAGAAATATGGGGAAAAAAAAGGTGTTCTTCGGTCTGTTTTAAAGTCTGGGCTCATATGGGTTAATGAACCAGGGGCTCCACGTTACAGCGACAGTTGTCTTGTCTTGTTTCGAACTAAGGAAGCTGCCAAAGCCAACACTGATCTTAATCAGAGCAGTGTGTTGTGAGAAGGAGAACTTGTCTTCGTCCTTTTCTCACTGTCTTTAAGCAGTATTTAATGAATAAGAAGTGCTGTAATGACTATTTTGTACATTTCTCATTGGTGAATGTGGGAGGTGAGCCATCCCCTTTATTCTCAGACTGAATTCATTTAAACTTTAACAAACTCATCTAAATCCAACTCTAATTCCAAAGCCCATGTGTAGTTTAGCTTAGCCCCAGCATGAGTCTGATTAAAGGAACACTAGGTAAGTGTAATGAACTTTTACAGCACTGCCCTGAAGGGGGATAAAGGGAGGGGGATGAAAAGAGGTTGTCCCCGACCCTCCTCCAAAAGTTACATAGCGCAGTTTCTGCAGTGCTGACCCTGAAGTGGCAGTGACAGAGGTGGTGTTCTCCCTGTTACAGCTGAGTGGAGCATCGCAGTGATTTTAAAGCTGTCTGTTGGAAGTAAAAATACTACCTAGTGTTGCTTTAATCGATTAATGCAATGAAAAGTCAATTGTAAAATGTCAGGAACCACAAATTAACCATTTCTCAGCCTGTGTTCAATGTGGTGCCACTGTTTCGCTGGTGTGTGTTGTGTTCCCCGACGTCTGGAATAGCACGCATCATTAAACGTTGTGTCCTGATGTTAATAAACATCACCGACTCTTTACAGCAGCCGCGTCGACCCGTCTCTGATCAGTGAGGAACGTTGTTTGTTTATGTCCCGTGACTGAGACTCGGCCGGTCGCGCTGACGCTCTTTAATGGGGTGAGACTCTGGAGCTGAGCACATGTGAGACAGCGGGAGGTTTCCTGCCGTTTAAACGAGGGGCAGTGTTTTTTGAGCTCGTCTGAGACTGAATTCTCTCGGGGGGGGGAGTCTGCTTCATCTTTTTTGTCCCAGTCTCTCACTCCATTAATGAAAGTGTCTCGGGTCAGGACGCTGCCCACACTCGCTGTCCATTTTATCAGCTCCATTGACCACACAGGACCGTGTCGCAGTTTTAAAGTTACAGTCTGTAGTCTGTCGCTCTGCAAACTTTGTTAGAGTCATGTCTAAGTTAAAGGAACACGTTTTTTTGCTTCTAGGGCTCCCCCTAGTGTAATTCATTTTTACAGCATAGGTATTGAAATCAATGAGTAGAGGGAAGGAAGGGGGTGGTTTCCTACCCTCCTCCAAAAGTTACATAGTGTACTTTCTGCAGCGTTGAGTCCGGAGTAGCAATGACAGAGGCTGTACTCTCCCTCTTTCAGCTCAGTGGATCATCACAGGGATTTTGATGCTGTAATTTTAAGGTAAAATACTACCTAGTGTTCCTTTAAAATGTAAAAAGTTTCTGGACGCTGGAACCGGTCGTTATGACCTTGTAGTGGCTGTGGTAGTATCTCTCCCAACATTGCCTTCGGTGAAGAGCCCTCGTCTCGACCGTCCAGGTGGAGAGGGTATTGTCCAGGTACTGGATGAAGATGAGAACGGAAATCTACACCCGTGTGTGGTCACTATGGAATATAGTGTACTGCTGAGTGGACATTTTCCTCCTCCTCCTCCTCCTCTGCTCCCTCCATCTGCTGAAAGACTTACAGGCCTTAAATCGAGGTGATCTTTAAACAAAAGCCCTGTTTCTGTTTCAGCCGCACATTCCTGTTTGGAGACAACTCTCTCATTCAGAACAACTCCAGCTGCATCTGGCCTCCATAAAGAGTCCATGGCTGAATTACCTCAGGACTTTCCCCCCTCCCTTCTCCTCCTTTCTTTCTTTCTTTCTTTCTTGTTCCCTTCCTCTGGGACTTTGGGCCGGGAGCGTGGCCAAATGCAAAGTCTCCAACAGCGAGGTGTCGGGGGAGGTCTGAGTGGAGCTTGTGTCCTCGGCTTGGTTCTGTTCGATTACCATCAAAGAAATCTTTCCTCTTCGGGATAAATCTGTTAGCATCGTTTTGTCGGTGATTTATTATTAAAAATTACGCGGCCCCTGAAGTCTGAGGTAGAACATAAAACACACAGAGACGTACAACACTCCCTCAGTTTAACAGTCTGTTCCCTCATTTTAGAGATCCATCCTTTAGTTTAAATAAAGCATCCTCTCAAAATAATAAATCATTCCCTCAAATTAGTGGCTAAAAATGACGTGATGCTGAGACCACGTTCACACACAGAGATAAAACTCTCACGTTTAACTCACAAAACCCAAATTAAAGTACGATATGAAGCTGCAGTAATGATCATTAATGTCTATAGGAATAAAGAGTGCAGACTAATGGAGGCATGTTGTTGTTTTCACATTGAAACTCTGTGGTGGTGGTTTCCCTTGAGAAGGAGGTTTTAACTCAACAGTCACTTTGTTTGTTTGTATTTGACTCCACTAATGTGTCAGTGTGTGTTTTTAGTCTTCAGCTAATCACTGATCTGTACAGAGATGAGGATTATCTTCTGAGAGAAAGAGGGGGGGGGGGGCAGCCAGGTTTTTTCAGGTTTGAGACACAGATAATCAGAGAGAGAGACAGATAGTCAGAGAGACAGAGTGAAAGGGAGACAGAGAGACAGAGTGAAAGAGAGACAGTCAGAGTGAAAGGGAGACAGTTAGACAGACAGACAGTCAGAGAGAGAGACAGAGTGAAAGAGAGACAGTCAGAGAGACAGAGTGAAAGAGAGACAGTCAGAGAGACAGAGTGAAAGGGAGACAGTTAGACAGACAGACAGTCAGAGAGAGAGACAGTCAGAGAGACAGTGAAAGAGAGACAGACAGACACAGTCAGAGAGACAGACAGACACAGTCAGAGAGAGAGACAGAGTGAAAGAGAGACACTCAGAGACATAGTCAGGGAGACAGAGACAGAGTGAAAGGGAGACAGACAGAAAGGAAGACAGATAGTCATAGAGACAGTGAAAGGGAGACAGAGACAGACAGAAAGGAAGACAGATAGTCAGAGAGACAGTGAAAGGGAGACAGAGACAGACAGAAAGGAAGACAGATAGTCAAAGAGACAGTGAAAGGGAGACAGAGACAGATAGTCAGAGAGACAGTGAAAGGGAGACAGAGACAGACAGAAAGGAAGACAGATAGTCAGAGAGACAGTGAAAGGGAGACAGTCAGAGAGACAGACAGAAAGGAAGACAGATAGTCAGAGAGACAGTGAAAGGGAGAGAGACAGTCAGAGAGACAGAGTGAAAGGGAGACAGTCAGAGACAGACAGAAAGGAAGACAGATAGTCAGAGAGACAGAGTGAAAGGGAGAGAGACAGTCAGAGAGACAGAGTGAAAGGGAGACAGTCAGAGAGACAGACAGAAAGGAAGACAGATAGTCAGAGAGACAGTGAAAGGGAGAGAGACAGTCAGAGAGACAGAGTGAAAGGGAGACAGTCAGAGAGACAGACAGAAAGGAAGACAGATAGTCAGAGAGACAGTGAAAGGGAGAGAGACAGTCAGAGAGACAGAGTGAAAGGGAGACAGTCAGAGACAGACAGAAAGGAAGACAGATAGTCAGAGAGACAGAGTGAAAGGGAGAGAGACAGTCAGAGAGACAGAGTGAAAGGGAGACAGTCAGAGAGACAGACAGAAAGGAAGACAGATAGTCAGAGAGACAGTGAAAGGGAGAGAGACAGTCAGAGAGACAGAGTGAAAGGGAGACAGTCAGAGAGACAGACAGAAAGGAAGACAGATAGTCAGAGAGACAGAGTGAAAGGGAGAGAGACAAAGCTAAATGTCCCTTGTGATCTCCTGTAGCTGGTGAAGACTGCGGGTTGTTCTTTTTTGGTAATGTGTTGGTTTGTGGCTCGTTGCTGACTCTGTATGAGTTTGCAGTCATCTACGTCTGTGCTCACTAATGACTCGTCTCGTTCTCATTTGCTCAATGTTCGCACAAGAAACCACAGAGGAACACCATGCTCTCTGAACTCACTAAGGTTTAGGGCGGGCACCATTAGCTCTTAAAGAAGACACGTAAGACATTTAGGATGAGATTAATTCCACATTAAATCCACAGCCCGACAGAGGTCTGTGTTTATAGACAACACTAATTAATAAGGAGTGAATTCAGCTGCTTTAATCCTCACTCTTTCTGAAACTGAGCAGTGCAGCAGTGTGTATGATATTCGTAGAAAAGAGGCCAAAGGGGTGTGAAGCCTCTCAGCACTGGGCTGTATTCTCTGGAGCGACGGAGCACCATCCAGTTCCTCAGGGATGAGTTGAAGTGGTGTTTGTGATCTAGAAGTCCACAGCTACTGAAGTGTGTGTGTGTGTGTGTGTGTGTGTGTGTGTGTGTGTGTGTGTGTGTGTGTGTGTGTGTGTGTGTGTGTGTGTGTGTGTGTGTGTGTGTGTGTGTGTGTGTGTGTGTGTTTTCTAATTTAAGGCGTTTTGACCAAAGCTGAGCCCGTGCTGCAGTTTCTCATTAAGTTGAATGGGTCTTGTATTTTACTCTCGTTCCCTAAATCTCATCTCCACCAAGTCTCAGCGGGCGCAGCAGGGACGGGTCGATCACGAACGCGGTCTGCTCCGGTTTCTTAGTTTATAATAGTTTAGAGTTTGTAAGCAGCTTATTTAACCTGGTTCCTCATAAGAACTCGAGCTTTGTCTCTGTAAGAAGCTAAAGCTGAGCGAGTCCAGCTGGAGAGCCCTTATCTCTGGACTTATCTCCTTTATCCGCTGAAATGTTGAAGTTGTCAGTGACGAGGCTCAAAAACCGCATTGTCCTCGTAGATTACACCCAAAGACGACGTCCAGATCCTCGGGGCTGGGCTTTGAAGCCGAGTGGAGGGGGCGGAGTTGAGCCGGACGGCGTGTAGCTGAGGATAATGACGATGCTGTTTTTTGCGTTTCTGGGCCTGTGGACAGCGGCCTAGTCCGAGATCTGCTGTACTTTCATAAGTCCTCGTTTTTCTGTGAACAGCAACGAGAAAAACAAAAGGAACCCTCAAAATGTATCAGATTTGCTAAATATATTGATGGATGGTTTAAAAATGGAGCGGCGGAGGAACTCTCTGCTTGGTGCACTGTTAAAAATGAGGTATTTTTCAAGGGTGACACTAGTTTTAGAACTGTGACTGCAGAACCTTTTAAAGGGACACCTGTGGTCCAGATATTGGTTATTTTAGTCCAGTGGTCTGATTAACCACACCTCTAGGAGGCTGGTTGGTGTCGCTAGTTGTAGCTGCTATGTATAGTAATAGTATAGTAATATCCAGCAATGGAGAACCTGCAGTGTGTGAGATATTACTGACCTCAGAACCATTCACAAGTTTCCACCTCAGTAGAACTGGTTTTGGACCGGCAACATTGGTGTTCTGTCCTCATCATGTTACTAGAACCGTCAAACCTGTTGTTTAAACGGCCAAAGAGTCTGGGTTCATCGAGAAAATTTGTTTACACGCTTTGCCACCATTTACAGTTATAAGAAAATGAATCGCAGCAATGCATCATGGGTGGCTGTGGAAAAATACATACATCATTGCAATAGATTCCTCATGAGAACTGTAGTTTATATGATGTCTTACGTCCAGATATGACCCAGTAATCGTGATCCAGAACCAGCTCCAGCTCGAGGTCTAGCTCCAACCCGGGCCCGTTGTTGGTGGAAGCGATGATCCGAGTTTATCTTTACATCAACGATACCATAAACAGTGTCAGGTACATCTTAAGGCCTCTTCACACCGAGAATCGGGAAAAAAACAAATTGTACGCGATTCTTAACGTAGTGGAAACTTCACACCAAGACTGACTCATTTTTGTGTCTGCGCTCTGAAACCAGGGAAAGACGTAGGAAGAGAAAGAAGAAACTGATTCATTGAGTAGGTACACACTGAATCCCCCTCAGTCTCCAGAACAACACGGGAGTTCAGCGGTGTTTCCGAAGGTCACTGGGGGAGTTTGAGGTTCTGCTTCTGCGTGTTGCTCCTCTCAGTAAAAGGGATTATATTTTCTTTAACCGCTACAGTTTAGTTCTCAGCGTGTTGGTTGTTTTCTAAGCTTTTGTTTACGGCTGCGAACAACGTGACTGTCCAGTCACCTACTTCCTGGTCATGGGATGTATGCAACCATGACAGCGGCGCTCTGATTGGCCGATCTGATTTTTATCTGTTCAACAAGTTCAAATTCAAAACCTACCGCTGCGTCACAGTCCGTCAGTTTCGGATTCTTTGTGAAACACACCGGTCATATGTGTGTTTATTTTCATCTGTAATAATCAGGCTCTGTGTGAAAAGGCCTTTACCTTCTGTTGATGTATTTATTTATTTTTTTTTAAGACTTCAGAGTTTTTTATTTAAAGATTAAACAAAACAGCGTTCATTTCAGTTTTTCTGTTGTTGGATCAAAGAGACTCAGGCGTAGACTCATTGGTCGTCACAGTAAAGGAGTACACACTTAAACTCCTAAATCTGATCCAACTGTTCACACCGAGTGATGAGGTTAATAATCCGATTTAAAATGTGGCTTGAATCTGACCGGAAAATCTCATTTGATGTGGATTTTTTTATGTCACACTCACTCTGAATTTCTCTTAAAGGCTAAGCAACAGCTCTATGAAAGTGTCAAACAAATAAACACAGTGGAGTTTGAGTTCCTAACTTGTGTTTATTGAGAGTCAGAAAACATGTTATTTCTTACTAATTGAAGGAATAAGGTTTAAAAGACCGCTGGTCCCCCCCCCCCAACGGTGTTGAAACTCTAATAGGCGTCTTGCCTGTGACGTAGACGGTGGACAACACTCTAGAAGCTGCACTTAATTTAATGTAAAATGAGGAAAAGGTGTGTTGTTTTTGGCTGCAATCATTCAATGTACAGTGGGACATCTGTGAACAAATGGCCCAAAGATCCCAAAATATCCAGAAAATGGACTAAATTTGTCCACTTTAAACGGGCACTTTGGAAAGGACCCTCCGCTCACTCCGTTATCTGTAGCTCATTTCACTGGCGCTTTTCCAACAATATGGGCATGTAAGGACACCAACGAAAGGTGTTCAAGAGCCTCTGTAACATGGAGGTAAACAGGGTAAGGACACTCACTTCGCCTGTTTTAGTTGGTGTTAGTTAACGTTAGCTTGACTCGCTAAACTCGGTGGCTCAGATTATACTCGGCTACGTAGCTGCATTACGGAGGTTTATAGTGTCGGATGAATTCGAGTTCGACTTCGATCACATTTACAAGAATAACGGTACCTCTACATTTGAGTTTAGCTTATTGCTAGGCTATTGTCATGAATAATGTTGGTTATTTAGCTAGATACTGTCATAACAGTCAGTCATAACGGTGTTTTACCGCGGCGTTGTTCAGCTGTTGTCCACCAGTGACGTCACGGTCGCGTTCGAGAATTTCCGTAGAGAGCTCGGGTTTTTCCGTCAATTTAATAAAATTGTCAGTTTTAAAGCAAATTAAGCTGCTATTTTCATTTTAATTCATACTTATATCTGTCAGTAACTACAATAATGTGGAATATTCATGGAGGTCCATTAAGTGGTGCTTGGCCTTTAATACGACCACCACCGTACTTCACAGCTGGCGTGAGCTTGTGACTGAAAACCAAAGCAGCCATCGTCAGACAGTGCAGCTGGATCTGTCTCTCTAGTTCTGGACGTGTGACAGTTAGAGTGTATTTCTTTTAGTCGTGTGTCCAGATGAATGATGCTGTCTCGTCAGTTTTATGTGCAGTCAGCTGATTGTACTGTAAATACAGATGCTTCCTTCCTTCCTGACCATGAAGACAACCTCTCTTGCAGTCTTTTTTCTTTCTTTCTTTTCCTCTGATGGCTGCTCCTAGCGCACGAGGGCGAGCCACGTCTGGGGCTCTTTCTGAGAAACCGGAGGACTCCCAGACATCTGAGTTTAGTTTGGTTGAATCTGGTGAGCGCCGTGTTGTGAGTCGGGTGGAGGATAAATGTAAACAAGTCTGTCAGAGAGGGAACAACAAAAGGGAACTTGTGTTGCTGTTGACTCTCTGTAGTAGAGCTCCTTTGTGAAGCAGTCATGTGTAACTGGTATAACTTGTAAATTCTGCCTCATGCTAATTACATTAAACTGTTAATTAATTAAACTGTTTATTTCCCTGCGCGATTACCGTTAATGTTCTGAATTCATTGTCCTTTGAGGAACTCTGTTGACCATTAGAGAAGTTGCATTAGCAACAACATCAGCATTACCTTAAAGCATCCCTAGGTAAGATTGGGTGTTTGTTTTGTTTTATTCTCATGGGCGCCCCCTTGCTGTTGTAGAGTGTAATTCACTTCTACAGCAAGGGTTGAGGGTATATGGAGGTGGAGGTGGTTTCCTACCCTCCTCCAGAATTTGCATAGTGGGTTTTCTGCAGTGCTCAGTTTAGAGTAGTCCTCAGCTCAGTGGAGCATGACAATGAATTTAAAGCTGTAATTTTAATGTAAAAAAAAACGACATAGTGTTACTTTAACTCCCCTGTTCAGTGCCTGTCCTTTTGAATGAAGGTGAGCTGCTCGCCGTTTTCCCGACCCTCGTTCACAGCAGTGAGGAGAGAAGCAACTCTTTCTGAGAGTTGACTCAGAAGTCTGTGAACCTTTGGCAGCCCGTGATAAACAGACTGGGTGGTCTTGTTTCACAGTGTGAGAGCTGGTGGACTCCAGATCCCCATATTAATGTTCACTGTATGATGCACTCTTCTAGCTGATGGTAAGTTCGTCACTCAGTTGATGTTTACTTGCTTTGGCTTCTGTCTGTGAGATAAAATCAGTTTTAAAGCGGTTTTACTGGTGGAGCACCCAGCACTTAAACTTCTCCTGCAGCCTCCGTGCTCTCCTCTCAGCTCTGCACACTATTAGCAGCAGCTTTTGTTATGCTTTCCTGCTTTGTAGCAGAAAGTGGTGACGTGTCCCCACGTTTTTGTTCAGCTCTGTTTGCGCTGCAGGGATACGGTTGCTATGCTGGAGCTGACCCTGGTGACGCAACGGCTTTGCGGCTTCTCTTCGAGTATTTATAGAGATGCAGTGGAGATGAGGGGGCTGATTCATGGCGGCATGTTGCCTGCAGCTGGATGACCACAGCTTCCTGCGTTCCTTCGCACTCCGCAGCATGAAGAAGCGTGAGATCTGAAGGGGAGAGAGACACTGATAATAAACAGATTAGACCTGGAGATTCAGTAGTTGGAGACGTCAGAAGAGGTCATCCGGCATTTCTTCTCAAATGGGTTCAGCGAAGCACAACTTGGACGACTTTTATTTTGTTAGCAGCGGGAGGGCTTTTGTATTCGGTGTAAAAACAAGTTTGAAAGCGTTTTTTTGTGTAACACACGTATGTCATTTAAATTTAAAACAATCTCCTGCTTTTTGGCAAATGTTGCATAGTTTTAAAAACAACAACTGCCATATTATTGAACAAAAAATGATCTAAAATTAAGTGTTAATTCGCTATGTTCACATTCGCTAACATTGAGCTGCCCTCCTTTAAATCGTTTAAACACAAACAGAGCAGAACATATCCGTCACCATCTTCTGTAGCGCTTTTTCTTCACTTTTTCAGTTTTAGGTTATTTTTTGTCGAATAAAATGACAATTGTGGTTTTTAAAACTATTTCCCACAAAATGACAAAAAGCTGAAGAATATTTGCAATTATACGCTTAAACGTATTTGTGCACCTGATTCTACGACTGGACAATATTTCAATATCAATAAATATCGCAATATGAAGTGGATCTATAACAATGTGATTTTTAAACACATTTTCAATATTTCCGTACGCATTATTTCCAGCATCTGTCACTGACTGACAGTCATTAGAGGGCGCTGTCATCAGTTCAACACTTATTTTAAAATTTTGTTAAATTCCACTGTTCACATCGATATCGCAATTATATCGTATCGACTGAAATATATCGTGATTAGACGTGTGGCCGTATCGTCCAGCCCCACCTTATACGAGTTGTTGCAACATTACTGAGAGAATTCGATGCCATTCGTGAGAACATTAAGGTCAGATACGTTCTGAATTAAAAACACTGCTCGAGGTTTTAATGGAACACTAGGTTAAATGTGTTATTTTTGCTCCTGGGCTCCCCCTACATTTGCTGGGTGTAATTCACTTTTACAGCACTGTCCTAAAACCAAGAGGAGGGAGTGGGGTGGTTCCTGTTCTCCTCCAAAAGTTACATAGTGCAGTTTTTGCGGAGGCTGAGCCCTGAGTTGTAACGACAGAGGCTCTATTCTCCCTGCTACAGCCCAGTGCAGCTTCACAGTGATTTTGAAGCTGTAATTTGAAGTAAAACACTCCTCAGCACTTGGCATTGAGCATGTTGACTTCACGCATGTGCAGCTGCTTCAGCGTCTCATTCAGAGTCCTGAAGTTAGACGTAATAGATTCATCTGTCCCATGTCTGGATCTCAAGGTTCCTGTATGAAATGTGCTTTATTCCGGTTCTAGTGTGTGGAACCGCTCCATTCTGGCCTACAGCGCTCTGGGTCTTTATAAGGAACCAGGCCTCTGGAGCCTTTTGAGGTCAAGTTGTACGAGTCTGAGACTTTTGATCAGCGCATCTGATGAAATTGGTGAGGCGGTGAGTTTTCCGCTCCCTTGATGTGGCAGCTTGAGAGTTGGATCAAGGGACAGTGTAAACAAGTGCTTTAAAAAGAGACCTCCAAATGAGTACGGGCTGTTTCAGTGCCAGCTGACTGTGGGCTTTTCCATTCAGACCAGACGTGTGTGCTGCTTCTACATCTCTTCATGTGTTGGAGATTATTCCAAGGTGCCCTCCAGCCTATAGTTCCCAAAAAGAGGGTAAATGACCCCCAACAGACGTTAGACATCATCTGCCGGACCTAAAGCTGAAGGCATTGGTTACTTTCAGAGAGTATTTGTGCTTTCTAAACATCCTGGGCTGGTTTCCCACACCCAGATTAAGCCTAAGCCTGAACTTAAAAGGATTTACAATGAGTCACCATTGCTAATGCAGTTTAGTATGAGACTAGACCTGGAGCCTGTCCCTGTAAATGTTAAAACGCTTGCAGTTCACTGATGCCATTAAAGTGTTTTCATGCTGCACGGTCTGTAATGAAATTTTCAGAAGACTTTCACAATAATTACTGCTTAAAAACTGCCCTCAATCCGGTTAAAGATTGGATGGTCTTGGTTTTTTTAGTAAACTCTTAGAGCTCAATTCAAAGAAACTGTCCATGTGCACATTTATGTGGGGATCTGGAGCCCACCAACCCACACACTGTGAAACAAGACCACCCAGTCTGTTTTCTGTGCACTGGCCAAGTCAGAAAACTTGGGATAAAATGTTCTGATACTGCTTCACTGCTGATGTCAAGTGCAGAGACTTTAGGATGGCCCCGCCCCCTCGTCTGAGTCTGTCCAATCACAGCGCTGGATCTGTGTTTATGTGAGAGCACAAAGATGAGGTTAAACGCAGCAAAACACACAACGGAGAAGAAAGAGAACAGAGTGAAAACGGCTAAAAACCAGAGCTTCTGCTCCTCGCTCCTCACTGCTGTGCGCTCGGGGTCAGGGTGAACAGCGAGCGGCTCATTATCATTTAAAGGAACAGGTGCTGAAAGCGGGCGTTCTGAACAGGGGCTGTTTACACAGGGGGAAAACACTGCTGTGGGGCTCGTGGGGTTTGGACCAAAGCAGGTCACAGACGTTTCATTAAGAACCAGAGCTGTGTTCCTCTGTGGAGACGAGGGGGGATATGTGCCATTTGGATCACAATGTTTTTCAGAGAAGTTGGTTCAGAATTACTCTCTCAATGGTGCCGACTCCTCTCTAATCTGTTCCTACTTTAAAGTTCCCCATGAATTCTTATTGTTTCTGTTTTTGTTCTCACTCAGGTGCTCGATGGTGAGTTCGAAGGCGGTGCGTAATGCTGAGACGACTCGCCCGGAGTCAGAATGAGTGTCACGGATGGCGAGGGGACGACTAGCCAAGATGGTCGCTGCTACGTTCTGCAGATCTACCCACGGCTGGCCTCGGAGACGTCAGCTTTGTGCACCCTCAGGGTCCGCAAGGAGGCCACAGCTGCCTCGGTCATCGAGGCGGCAGCAACGAGCCTCGGACTGGATGTGGCCAAGCCCTATATCCTGGCGGAGGTAAAGGAGAGCGGAGGAGAGGAGTGGGTCCTGGAGGCCACAGACCTGCCGGTGCACAGGGTTCTGCTCTGGCCTCGGAAAGCTCAGGAGGAGCACCCCCAGAGCGAGGGCTTCTACTTTCTCCTCCAGGAGAGAAACCGCGATGGCTCGATCCGCTATGTTCACCTTCCCGCCATCTACAAGGACAAAGACGCCCAGCACCTCGTGGCCCGGGGCTTCCTCCCGCCTCGCTGTGAGGATTTCGAAGATTTGTGCAACCTCCCTGTCCTCAATGAGGACACCATCCTGGAAAACCTGCACATCCGCTTCCAGAAGAAGAAAATCTACACTTATGCCGGCAGCATTCTCATTGCCGTGAACCCCTTCAAGTTCCTTCCCATCTACAACCCCAAGTATGTAAAAATGTACGAGAACCACCAGCTGGGGAAGCTGGAGCCGCACATCTTCGCCATCGCGGACGTGGCGTACTACGCCATGCTGCGCAAACACATCAACCAGTGCATCGTGATCTCTGGAGAGAGCGGCTCGGGGAAAACGCAAAGCACTAACTTCCTCATCCACTGCCTCACAGCCCTCAGCCAGAAAGGCTACGCCAGCGGGGTGGAGAGGACCATCCTCGGAGCCGGCCCTGTACTAGAGGTAGGCCAGACTTCACTGCGCTAGACAGCAGTAGCAGTACTGAAGAGGACTGCGCTGTGTAGGTCGTGAAATAACAACTGCTCCCATGACAGATAACAATGTAATCTACTCAACAGTAGCAAGGTGTAGCAGCTGTTATTTCATGAGCTTGTGCACTTCGTAGGGAGCCATTTGAGATTCAGCCTAAACCTCTTGTGTACGGCTCCAGATCCTGAGAGCTGCCATTTTAAATTTGGATTACAGTAATGCATTACACAAATATGCTGTAGAACTTGTTTGTACACTCAGTAAAAGTGCACTCTACCAGACGAGGGTGTGTTGGTGGGCTCTGGATCTCTACATTAATCCCGTATAATAACTGATGTTGTATTATAGTCTCTGTAGCACTGCATGCTAAATCAGTTTTGATTTGAGGACGAAGACCTGCAGTATTTAGTTGACATCTGCATCTGACAAGGTCCATTACGCTCGCTTCGCTTCCCTCTCTCTTTATTGCATTGATTTTTAAATTCAATTGGGTCCTTAGCCGCCCCAGCAGAAGGCTCCGTATGTAGAGAATCGTTAAGCGTAATTTGTCGGCTAAATCTAATAGTGAAGACGGAGTGAGCTGGAGATTACAGGTTTATTAGATTGCGTGTCTGTTTCTGCTCGTGTCACTGGGGGACTTCGTCCATCCACTGCTGCGCTTAGTCATAATTACAGCTCTCTCATGGCAAGAAGCAAATGGCAATCCACTTAACTCAGAAAGCACAACCTGCTATGAGTGTAATGGCCACTGTTCCCCAGTGCGCTCCGTCCTTGTTCTGAACTGTGATGTGTCAGCGAGACAGAAGGGAAATTTCCCACATGGTGCTTTTCTCACATGACCCCCAGCGTGTGTGAGAAATACAAAGTGCAACTTGCTGCGTTGGACTAGGTTCACGTGCTTGTTAGGATCTGACCGATATGACAATTTTAACCTTAGAACATGGACGTGTTGTGGATCTGGAGGCCACCAACCCACACACTGTGAAACAAGACCGCTCAGTCATTTTCTGTGCTCTCCTTAAATCAGAAAACAAAGGATAAAACGAGTCGTTCTGATTCTTCTCCACTTCTTCAGAGACTTTAGAATTGCCCCGCCCCCTCGTCCGAGTCTGTCCAATCACAGCGCAGAGTGCAAAGACGAGGGTAGACGCAGCAAAGCGAGACAGGACCCTGGAGGTGTGTGACTGTGACTGTTCCACACAGCATCTTTAATACAGGGTTGTGTGTGGCGCCATAAACGGCTCTTCTGGCGTAACAAACCTGACATTGTAACGATAGAGGAAACGTTCTTGGTGCTGCACAGAACCCTCCATAGCACACTGTACATTCATTTGAAGAACCGCTTCGTGATGCAGAGAAACCTTTAATCATGCAAAAGGTTCTTCAAGTGTTGAGGGATCTATTAGAACCCTTTTCTTTACTAAAGAACCCTTGTAGAACCATCATTTTTAAGAGATGTCTGATCTTATGCCCTGGACACTCTCAGTACAGCGGCTGCAGACACGCCACGATGCAGTGAGGTTCAGTACAGAAAGGTTGAACACACGATTGTGGCGCTCCTTGCTGCCTGTTTCTCTCTCTTCTTCTGGTCTCTCTCTCTGTCGCAGCGCGCCGCAGTGTGTGGTTCCTGCTCAGAATTTTCAAGTGAAAGACGAAGCGGCGCGTGAGATCCCCTTTTAAGTGTCTTTCCGCTTTAGACAGAACTAGAAGTCATTTTCCCTTCTGTCAGCGCAGTCATTGTCTCTCTGTGGAGTCGGCTTGGGGTTCGATTACAAAACCCTGCTTCCTCCTTCGCTTGTGGCCGGAGGAGCAGCCTGTGAAAGTTGTCAGTTTGGACTAACCCTTACCGTAGAACTGAAAAATGAGTAACAGCTCATTTTGTGATGTCACTTCCATGACTATTTATACAATATCTTTAAAGGTTTGTGATTTCCACTCATTAAAGATGGACACGTTAAAATAGATGAGTCGTCCACATGAGTCGTTTATACAGTGTATACTCCCTGTAGAAAAGCTTGAACTGAATTGGGATGTTCTGGAGCAGTTGCACATGAGGCTAAGTTAACAATGCCCAATGCCAAGCGTGGACTAAAGGCGTATAAAGTCCTCCATCGCTGGTCTGTGTTGAAGCAATGGGGCTCCATCCAATAACTTCGGAGTGAGTTGGAGTGGTGTTTGTGATTCAGACTGGATTCCACTCTCCTCCAGAAATTACAAAGTGCAGTTTCTGCAGTGCTGAGACCAGAGTAGCAATGGCAGAGGGGCTCTGTTCTCACTCTTACAGCTCTGTGATGCATGACAGTGATTTTAAAGCAGTAATTTGAAGGTAAAAGTACTAGAATTGTTGGATAAGGCAGTGTCTAAACTCTATATGGAGCTTGTGGCAGAAAAGTAGAAGCACCACCAGAATAAAGGTAGGGTATGGTCAGTCGACTAGAACCGAGCTGCTACAGGGATGAGAATCTTGAAGTGGATTTCTGAATGTGCAAAACATTGTAAATCTCTGAGAAAGAGGATAAAAATGGCTTCCCCTGCAGGAGATGTGTGCTGCCCGCGAGCTGTGTGTTTCCAGACATGGGTTTTTCACTGGACCTCTCAGTGGAAAGTGACTCATTTCAAAAAGTGATTCAATTACAAAGTAGCTTCAAAATTTTCTTTTTTTTCCTCCCACTAAATTGTACGCACTCCACCCTTCTGCACAGTTTGTCCATTGCAAAACCCAAAGACTCAGAGTGATGAGTAAGGAACGCTTTACTGTCCCCCTCCAGCCATCGATTAGAGCCCTAAGCCCCTCCTCTCTCTGGTGTTACTGCTTTAGGAATTATTTCCAAAGAAAAATGCCCTTCATCTTAAGAGCCTTACCATGAATTCCCCGTCTTCACCTTTTAGTGAACGCAGATCTAATGAATGTGATAAGTCCCCGCCTCTATCTCCACCCACCCCTCTGTCATACGTCTGTAGCTCTAAAGCCCCGCCCCCAGAGTGGACGGGATTGGTTCCTTAGGTGTGTGAAGTATGACGTGTTTGTTACACTGCAGGTTTAGTGTGGAAATGCTCAGCCATTGTCTTCTGGCAACAACAACACACACACACACACCATTTGGGAACCACTGGTTTAAACAGTAAAATAAAAGTACGTATTTCACGCATCCTCAGCAATGAAGCTCATGCCTCCAGACTGCATTAAAATTACAGCTTGAAGCTGTATCCAGACGGGACTAAAATAACCTGATGACAGCTGAGAGAGAAGAGTGGGAGCCTTACTACCGCCCCAGAGGGAGAGGCCAGGGGATGAACTCAGTCTACTAAGGTTAGGGCCGGTGCTTAGACTGCTGCGCCGCCCTGTATCGCCAATCACATGTCTGTTTAATCCCATATAAATGGGTCTTAAAACTGACAGGTAAAAGGGGCAATCTTCAGGAAACTGTGTGGAATATTTTGCCAATGTTGCATGAGCAGGAACAGCTGTCATGTCTCTGCTTGTTCTGTAAAGCAGTGTTTCTCCTTCAGAGCCGAAGTGTAAGGAGCGCAGGAGTCGAGCCAGAACGGCACATGTTGGCTTTGCACCGTTCTGGATGTGTTTGTGTTTGTGCTGAATTACAGGATGTGTGTTTAGACAACCACTCGATATCGACAAGTTTCATACTGCACCTTAAATTAGAGAAGCAGAAGTGTGATGCCCTGCGCTAGCTTTAGAGCTTCTGCATAACGTCTTAAAGACTACAATACTTTTAACTTTAAAAAAAAAAAAAAAAACATTCACTGAAGAGCTGCAGACGCGATACGGATAATTCAGTATCAATATCACAATACAATGTTTAATTAACAATTATATCATTGTATTTCAAATAAAATTTCCCATTAAAATGAATTGAAATCCATTCCAGCCCCAAAAACCACACCAAATTTGTTTACGTGTTTTTAAATAAGAAAAATATACTTTATGAATAACACAGTGTATAATAAATAATAATACGTAATAAAAGAGAATGTAAAGAAATAAACTGACGCTGGCGGAGGTGGAGGAGATTGGCGGCTGAGGTTAGGGGAGGTTTATCTTTTCATGTTCTATCACTTATTTTCACTTACTCGCTACACACAATGCTACAAAAAAAAAAAACAGCGTTACGAATGGGAAGTACGTCAAAAAGACACCGTGAACTAAACGCTCGCTGGGCTTCGTAGGGTGGCGTAAGCTCGCTCGCTCATAACTCAGATCTCTCGCTTGCATCATGAAGCAAAATATCTACCAAGCGACGGCTCGTATCTTGGAAAATTCGTACGTTGATTCACTCGTTAGTCAAGGTTTTACTGTACACCATTTACAGCATCCGTCACAGACTGACGTTCACTACAGTGCGCTGTCTTCAGTTCATCGCCCTCAGTTTTAGTTTAAAAGTGTTAATATTGACAAAGCCAATAGATTTCTGTATTTCTGGTGATGTCATGTGTCTTTCTTGTTCTTTACTTGGTTCTTAGGTGAAATAAACTCTGTTAATATCAATATCACAATTACATTGTATCGACTGAAATGTATCGTGATGTAAGAGTGAGGACAGTGTGGGTCAGTCTTAACCCAACAGTGATTGAGATATTCTTAGCGTCATGCGATGAATAAATCAGGTTAAAGTATTGTTAATTTACGTAGGAAACCCAAACAAGTCGCCCGGATCCTCTCTCTGTGCGTTTAGTTTTTACTTGGTTAGCTGCGCTGTCCACACCCAGACGCACAGTTGGAGCCCAGTGTCTCGCTGGCTGAGCCTCAAAGCACACGCTTCCCAAAGGTCAAAGCTTGGCGGGTTATTTATACACTGTCTGAGAATTATGGGACATTATTTCATGTCCTTTCACTGACGATAGGAGCAAGAGCTGAGGTCACAGCGGGCTGTAAGACTGCGTGTGGCTCTGGAGGGGCATCATTGAAGTATTGATCGTGATCGGCTCCGATATGTTCAGGTGTAGGTTGATGCATCTTTGATTTGACCCATAACTAGAGACGGTAAATATGTGTGTGTGTGTGTGTGTGTGTGTGTGTGAGAGCCAGGGCTTTTATAGTATGCCACTTAGGCCTCTGCCACACAAATTCGTTTATTAAAACGTTCACTGAAGAACGTTCTCCAAGGTGGAGACTGTTCTCGAAAAGTAAACACCACCTCTCTCCCTCTATAGTGAATTACATCACTACACTGTGAAGTACACTAATGTACAGTAAACTACATTATACACAGACAGCACTAGAGTTCAGATTCCCACAGATGAATAAATAGAAATGTTAACATCGAGGTCCAGTCTTTTCAGGAAATTGTGTAGTGCACTACAGAGGGAGTATGGAATGATTTGGGATTAAACCTCTGTTTCTCTTATGCGTCGTGGTGTTTTGATGTCTGTCTTTAAGACGTACTATAGCCCCCTACTGGACAGGCCTGAGAACGCAGCTGTTTTCGCATCCCTCTAATGACCGTCAGTCAGTGACAGATGCTGTAAATATTGTATATTGAAATATTGAAAATCAACAGGAGTGGGAGTGAAGGAAAAGCACTTTCTCCTCCCTCAACATCCATGGCTCACCTGCCTTTGAGCAAGGCACCTAACCCCCAAACGGTCCCCGGGCGCCGAGCTGGCTGCCGGTCACTCCAGGTGTGTTTACTGCCACGGATGGGTAAGATCAGAGTGTTTCCTTGTACTGCTGTGCATTGATGATAAAAACATGTTTATGTTTTCACGCTCTGCTCAATGAAAACCCACCTTTGGTCTGTCATTCTTTGTGATTTCTGATCTGCGTTTCTGCCGCAACTCGTTTTCTTACTGTCTCCAAGTGTGAAGTATATGAAGAACATGTCATCGTTTTCACACTGTGCTGAAATTGCGGCTCTGGTTTGATTGCAACCGCTTTAACGTTCCAGAAATGTTCAAAGTAAACAGAGGAGCTCGGTGCGGAGCTGAGTGGAGTGCTCTGACGGGTTAGACAGGTTTCTCTTTATTTTCACTTCTTCTTCACTAAAGCCCCGCTTTTTGTTGGTTCTGAGTCTTTCACAACTAGCAGAGCACATTCAGCATTGTTTTTGACAAATCTGCAGCACATTCCTCTGTTAAACGGTGTTTACAGGCGTCGGGGGATCTGTACGTGCCGCAGCAGTTCCCACAATCCTTACTTTTCTGGAGAAATCACAGCCCTGTCGCACTGACCTACTTCTGCAGTGACTTTTTAAAGAAGTAGGTCAAAGTGTCTAACATGGTTTTCCTTAAGGATTTACTGCCTTCCTATTTTTAAAGTTGTGTTGGGAGTTGCTTGTGTTTTTTAGAGCCACTCTGTTAAAGTCCAGTAATTTTCATCAGATTCCTGGATGGATAGTGATAATAAAAATAATCGTACATACCTCATTCTCCCTCTGACTGTTTTCTCTAGACTTTGAAAGGCTCTGTAGTGTTTGTTATTGTTCACTTGGTAGTTTATGTTTTAAGGTATTGATCTTGGAATCGGGCCGCACGGTGGCACAGCAGGTAGTGTCTCTGTCACAGCTCCGGGGTCCTGGAGGTTGTAGGTTCGAGTCCCGCTCCGGGCGACTGTCTGTGAGGAGTGTGGTGTGTTCTCTCTGTGTCTGCGTGGGTTTCCTCCGGGTGACTTTCTGTGAGGAGTGTGGTGTGTTCTCCCTGTGTCCATGTGAGTTCAACGGTCCTCCCACTGTCCAAAAACACACGTTGGTAGGTGTTGGAAAAGTGTTCGTGTGTGTGTGTGTGTGTGTGTGTGTGTGGTTGTGTGTCGCCCTGTGGAGACTGGCACCCCCTCTAGGGTACGTTCCCGCCTTGCGCCCAGTGATTCCGGACTCACCGCGGCAATTAATTAATAAGTAAAATATATGCTGTCATACTGTAATATGCCAATAAACTTATTGATTAAATTAGCTATTTAATCAATCAGTTATTTTACACTTTACAATGAAACAAACTCTGCTCCTGAAACTTCTGAAGGCCATACACAATATCCTTTACGTTGGAACATCCTTCTATGACGTAGCGGCCAAACTCGTCCACAGCCCAGGCTTTGGAAACACAGCTTTTTTTTCCCTGATGTGTCCAGCTCCACAAATAGACATTAAGACCCCTCCACAAGCTCTGACAATCCTTCAAGAACCTCAGTAGGCTCCCCCAGGGATGCTGCAGCCTCTTCACCCCACTGTATACATATCACAGCCCTTCAGCCTGAGCCTTGACTTTCACTGCATCACCCTCCAGACATTAACATCCTTCGTTCAGCAGGAAAGAGAATTTTTTTAACAGGAAGTGGTAGCCATGTGGATGTCATCGACTTCGGGTGAGTGCTGACCGCGGCGTGTCGAGAGAGCGCTGTTCCTCAGGAAGTCCAGAGAATTAGGGACTTTTTTTTTTTGGCCATTGTAATATCTGTGTGTATTTCTTTTAAATATTTCATGAAAAACACTGTGTGCATTAAATTATCTCATGACAAATAAAAGGTCGGTCTCTTGTTTTTCTTTGTTTATATCCAATGCTGTGATTGGACAGACTCAGACGAGGGGGCGGGGTCATTTTAAAGTCTCCGCACTCGACGTCGGAAGCGGAGCAGAATCAGAACGGCTCGATTTAACACGTGTTTTCAGACTTAAGCAGCACACAGTAAAATGACTGTGGTCTTGTTTCAAAGTGTGTGGGTTGGTAGGCTCCAGATCCCCATGTAAATGTGCACAGGCACTGAACAAGTGAGATACAAGTAGACCCTTTAACGTAGATCCTAAAGGATTTATTTCCCACCCAGGCTGAATGAAGTAGAGCATGAGGCATCACCCTGTTGTGGTTGAAGATCTGAACCCGTCACGTCACTGCTGTGTTATCAGTGTGTTTGTCATCGCAGGCACAATATGGGAGCTCAAGGCCTGCTGTAGATGAGGTCTGACACGTGGGTTGTTTTCCTTTTCCGGAAACCACACAACAAACGCTGGGCTCATCGCGGCTCTGTTGGTGAAAGATGTGACTGAATCATTATCTCATGGTCCTTCCTGGTTTGGGCGACTGTTGGCTTCACTCTGAAATGCCGGTTTCTAAATCATAACCTGAGTGGTGAGGTGGTTCATATTAATGGTCAAAGCTTCCGTTCAGTGGAAACTCTGGGTGGTGCCAGGGGAAAAATATGCGGTGTTGTTTATTTAAGCTCATATGACATCACAGTGTGACCTACTACAGGGACTTGTGCTTTTATTAATCATTCGTTTATTCATTATCTGTAATCACTTTACAAGAAACGTGCACGTGAAACAAGACGCGTGCGCCTGGTGTCTACACTGTGATGTAGTAGCACTAAACTCTTCAAGGTGTTCATATCATAAGTGTTCCAAATGACACCAGTGCCTTTATTCAAACCCAATAAAGCCTCAGGTCTCTAGTAGAATTATATTTAATTACAGCCAACGTATAAAAATATAATCTTTTGTTCAGTGCATATTCACCTTTATGTGGAGATCTGGAGTCTTTCAAGAAAACCATAAACAAGCTGATTCTGACGTCAAGTGCCGAGACCTTAGAATTGCCCCGCCCCCTCGTCTGAGTCTGTCCAATCACAGCACTGCGCCCAAGTTTATGTGAGAGCACAAAGACGAGGTTAAACGCAGCAAAGGGCGGAGAAATGAGAGCACTGAGTGAAAACGGAGAAGAAAGAGAACAGAGTGAAAACGGCTAAAAACCAAAGCTCCTGCTCCTCGCTCCTCACTGCTGTGCGCTCGGGGTCGGGGTGAACAGCGAGCGGCTCATTATCATTTAAAGGAACAGGTGCTGAAAGCGGGCGTTCTGAACAGGGGCTGTTTACACAGGGGGAGAACACTGCTGTGGGGTTTGATTCTAGTGGTGTTTTGACAGGTCACAGAAGTTTCATTAGGAACCACAGCTATGTCCACTCGTGGAAAAGTGGGAGAATACACCCCCCTTTAAAATGGCACTATTCTAGTGAAATAGAATGTAGAGACCATATGGAAATGTCTCAGCAGAGCCTCTATAGAGGGTTGTACTTTGATGTCGTACGGTCACACAGTGCACTGCAGTAGAAAGTATCCAGATGTGATATGTTTGTAGTTGGAGCATGGTTTGGGTTAAATATTTAATAGAGACAGACCTTTTTTTTTTCTTCTACATCTGTGGAATGTTTGATCCATTTTTGTAGGATTGCCATCGCCTGCCAACGCTTACAGTCTTAATCCGTGACGCTTGTGTTTTCCCAAATCGTTTTGTTTACTCTTCCAGTTTCCCTCCTGCACTACATTCGTTTTTTCATTTGTTAAGACTGTGATCACTGGGGTTGATCAGATGCGGTGAATCAGCTCACGATGGAAGTTTTCGGTTTCTCTGGAAGCTGCTTGTAAGACTAATTCATCATCTTCATCTTCATCATCATCATCATTGTCGTTAACAGGTGACACCAGCTTCAGTTGAAGCCAGTAAACGGTGGCCTCTTTCTGCACAGTGTTCATCACTGGAGATAGGGGCTGATATATTATTACTTATTAATTTATTGTTTATCTTGACCATTAATGAAGTAATCGGACGAAAAGCATTGAATGAAGGAATCGGTAACAAAACGTATAGATATTTTCAAAGATTTCACAAAGCTTTAATAAAAACAGAATATATATATAATGTGTGGCATCTGATTATAGGCACTTTACGGGCAGTAATCTGACACGCCGAAATTTTAAAGATTACTTGGTAATCTCTGGAATTCTCTGGAAGATAGAGTCACACAGCAGCTTCTGATCAGATGAGACGAGGTTATGGACAGAATAGCTCCAGGGTTAAATATAAATAAGGGCTATAATTAACAGTCATGTGAATGCCTCATAGTCGTGTTTGCGAGCGGGACTCGTTGAGTCGTCTTGATAATGGGAGCTTTGTTTTTGTGTCACATTGTAGTGTATGTGTGGATTAGTCAGAGCGGCCGTCCAGCGGCTGGTCAGTATTTACTCTGCTCTCTTTCACACACATATGTTCCACTGTGCACAGAGCTCATTTGAAGCAGCCTTTCGCAGCAGGGTGAGTTTTTAAAGGTCCACACTTTAGTTTGAAATAAAAGTTGGGTATATGCACTTCATAGGTCTCTACTCTCCCTAGCTCTCAGCTCAGGGGGTTGGGTGTATCGTGATGTGACAGGTCTGGGCGGTTTGCATTCTTTGGGTTAGGTCTTGTCTTAGTGGCTGTTTGAAAAGAAGTGGTGGGTCTGCCTGATGTCGGAGAGGCTCCGTTTTCACCTGGTGTTAAGGTGCGTCCTGGGTGATCCAATGACCTGTGCCCAGCACAAAGTACAGGTGTGAACGGGGTGCAATGCGTCTGATTGAACAGACCACTTTCGGAGGTGGTCAGAGATGAAAACGACCACATTATTCTAGGTGTGTGAACGCCAAAGAGTCTCTGTCTCAGAGAGTGATAAGCACCGCCCACATCAACGCATCACAGCCCCAGCCAGGGCTTTCTGAATAAACAATTAAGATTCAAGGTAAAAATTAGTAACTTTTCAGGAGAAGGAAAAAACTTCGTAACTTTCAATGGAAGTTGATGTTAAAAGATTTATTCCAAATAATTTTGGGGCGTTTCTATTGGTCATTTCCTCATGAGAATTTCACGAAATGTGAAGAAATTTTAACTAAACATCTGTGAAAATGGAGATGCTTGTTTTCTCTTTGGACTGAGAGGATGTATTTGAAAAGTAAACCGTTCTACGTCGTCTTATCGACAAAAGTTGATCCATGTTTGATTTCTGGAGAAAGACAAACGTCTGCAGCAACAGCACAAACACTCGTCTACACACTCCACCGTCTTCTCACTTCTGTTTACTGCCTCTGAGCAGCGCCCCCTGTTGGTGACGAATCCTCGGTTTCCTCTAAAGCTGGTGTAAACGCGGCTGATTCGCTGAAAAGCGCCAAGGTTCGTACAAAACCGAATGGAACCAGTTCAAGTTCTTCTTTTGGTGGAAAGGTGCTATAAGTGTTTCTAAATTTTCTATTTGATCCCGCACATGACGCGAGAAACACGATCAGATACATCACAGGAGTTGCGTTTAAACGTCAGGCGTGAACGGCGCTGCGTTTCGGCCGTCATTTGTGATCTGGGGTGGATCCAGAGATGACAAAAGACTGGGTAAAAAACTCAGAATAAAGAAAAAAGAAAAGAGGGGCTAAACTTTCACAGATGTAGGTCACACCCCAGCTGTGCTCTTATTCAGTAGAGATGCAGTTCATTGTTTTCAGGGGAATATTTGCCCACTACTAGTGTTTTAAGGCCAGAAATGTTTGTGCTCTTTGTCCTAGATTATCCCCAAACCTGGCTCCAATTGTGTTGAATCAAATTTCAAGTTCATGGCGTCCTGGTGAGAGCCAGGGCCCGGAGCAGGGATCTGGGACATGTGGCTTTGTGGTGAAAATCGACATGGAGCTGAACGCCAAGCAAAACTAGGGGAAAAGAAGCCTGCAGACGAGCAGAACCAGTCAGTGGTGTTCAGTCTCTGAGTCCTAGCAGCCTCACATCTCTTCTCTTTGGTTTAACTCGTTGCTTATTGCGAAACGTAGCAGAGGTATTACCTCCGAGGCCAGTTCAAGGTAGTGTATGTGGGTTTATGTCGTTTCCTCATTCCCCTTTCTCTCTCGGCCAATCAGGAAAGCTGTGAAAGGGCATGTTGGAATCTGAATGATTTATGTCTGACGTGTCAAGATTTCCACACACACTGAAAAGACCCCTGGTCCACAGACCAAAATAGATCCGTGTTCAGGACTCAGTTCGGAGGGTGTGTTTACCTCTGTGCAGTTTGACAGAATTATACAGTGAAAATAACTGATCTCAACCATCGGCTGCGTTTGGACTTGTTTGTGAGACTTTGGTCTGATATTAAGTGCATTTTTCAGTCCACTTTACCTCCTTGTGGTGCAGTGAGCATAAACTTGCCATCGTTTACAAACAAGGAGGTCATTTGAAGGGTTTGTCTGATCCTGAATGCGCTCCGTTTATTCCTCCACTCTCGTTTACCCCAGTTTTACTCAGTTCTCTCGTTTCTCCTCTCGTTCTAGTTTGATTTCTCTTATTTCTCAGCTCTGGTGTGATGTCTGTTTTATGAAACTTGACCCTGCCCTTGCTCACGCATATGTGGGTCCAGCGACGTGATTGGAGAGATTCAGATGAGGGGCGGGGTTATTCTAATGAACCTGTATTTGATGTATCCCGTTTCCTGATTCGAGCAGCTCACAAAAACGGACCGGGTGGTGTGTGTGTGTGTGTGTGTGTGGGTTGGTGGGCTCCAGATTCGCAAATGAATGTGCACGTGAATAACGTGTCCCCTTTAGAACTTAACTGTATTAACACAGTGGTTGGGTTCTGACTGACAGCCAGGTTTTGAGCACCGTTAAAGACCCGCCTGGTCTGGCTGAAACTGGGCGGAGCTAAACTGCTGTAGAGCTGGGACTGAGTCAGATTTGCTTAAACAGGACTGGAAAGGGGATGGTTTATTTTGAAAGGAGAAGAGTGTCTGTGCACCTCATCAGAACAGATCTCTGGGCTATGGTTGGGCAGGATGTGGATCTGTGCCTGAGCTCTGAGAAACGGGTCAAAGGTTCTCCACACTGAATCCTAATCAGGTTACCGCTCCTCCTCAAACCGCCACCTTAAAAAACAAAGGGAAGCTCACCGCTTTTCCTGGTGTCTGGCACAATAGCGCCCCTGTTTGGGATGCACAGGGTCCTCCGGGCTCTTTTGTGTCCTGTGCTCAGTAAACAGTGATATCCATTCAGGCTGAGGTTGGCATCACCCTGCGGAGCTCCCAGATCCAAGGCCTCATTAATCACACACTGGATCTGTGTCACTGCCTGGGTCCTACACACACACACACACACACACACACACAGATGGTCCCCATGACCCTCCCAACCCTGAACGGGCTTTTTTGCAATTGTTTGGACACCCCCTTGGTCAAATTACATTTTGTTGTCGTCTCAAATCCAGCCCATCGCCTCTGAGTGTGTGACTTTGTCGGGCTTTACCTTGTGACTCACAGCAGCGTAACACACACCCTTTCCTTTCCTCCTGACTCAGAAATCCTACTTTCACTTTCAAGCCCAAAGATCTTACATAATGCAGCGCTGAGCGAGTAAAGAACATCGTCAGGTCAGTGGTCAAAGGTCGGACGGATGTCCCTCTAACGTCCTGGACGTTTAAACCTTTTGTGTCACACTTTCACGCATTTCTCATGAATGTTTTTTTTTCCTCTTGTGTCTCCGCAGGCGTTCGGCAACGCGAAGACAGCCCACAACAACAACTCCAGTCGATTTGGGAAGTTCATTCAGGTCAATTATCTGGAGAGTGGCGTTGTCCGGGGGTGAGTTAGTTGTCTTTGTTCTGCATTTTACATCTGTGTTTTTTTTAACTGAAGTCCAGCTGATGTTGGTTCTGGATTTAGAGACAGGTGTGTTCAGTTAGAGCTGGAACTAGGGGCGGGAATGTGGCATTCCCATAATGCTTTGATGTAGGCAAAATACATACTGCACATTTAAGAACTCACAAAGAATCACTGCCATTTTTTTATTATTCATGTGTTTAATTATTTTACATCTGGGCTCTTTTTAATTCACTTTTACAGCACTGTCTTACCATCGAGGGAGGGATTTGTCTCCTTTCCTCCTCCACCAGTGACATAGTGCAGTTTCTGCAGTGCTGAGCCTGGAGTAGAAATGACAGAGGCTCTGTTGTCTCTGTTACAGCTCAGTGGAGCATCTCTCAATTATTTTTTAAACTAAAAAACACCTAGTGTTGCTTTAAAGACACACTTACTCAGACCTCAGAGGCGCTGGTGTTTATCGTGGTGTCAGATCTGTACACAGCCCTGCTATATGTATACACTCTATTGGAAGCAGTCTATGGATGCAGGGCTTGGCAGAGGCCATGAGAAATGTGAGCGGGCGTGTTTTTCTTTCTTGTTTAATTTTGAAGCTCTTATCAAGTCCCCTTCCTCCTGCCCTAGCGTCTGTGTGGTTATTATTCACACCGGAGTGTAATCACATGTGTAATTTCCTCCCTGAACCCATAGAGAAGCTGCATGACTAGAAATAAGGAACAGATCGAGACTTGCACGGCGGTGGTAGTTCCCCTTCACATGAGCTGCCCTTTAGAGGCATAAACATCAAATAAAAAACCTGGTATTACATTTACACCCATCTGCAGGAACGTTCACATCACCTCTGTGTTTCTGCCTTCACTGTCCATAGCGACACACACTGTGCAGCGACAGATGAGCTACTGTCTCTGACTCTACATCTACAAGGTGGACCAACGAGGGAGGAGTGTCTCACAGAGTGGACAGAGAGTGGACACAGGGTTTAAAAACTCCAGCAGCGCTGCTGTGTCTGATCCACTCTACACCAGCACAACACACACTCACACAAACACAACAATCGGGGAAAGGGGATTACAAAGTATGCAGAGCAACAGATTGACTATAGTCTGTAATTGTAGAACTAGAAAGTGCTCCTGTGTGGAGCTGAGGGAATGGACAGAGTGTAGAAATGAGGAGGTGATTTTAATGTTATGGCTGATCTGTGTATTAGTTTATAGGGACTGGGGTAATGTGTGGCTTCTGTTGGATTTTTGAATGTGTGAGAGAGTGACTGTGTGTGTGTGTAGGAGCAGGTATTTCAGTGATGGGAATGCAGTAGTTTTTGAATTGGTTCTTAAACGGAAATAAAAGCCTTGCACAACTTCAGAACGCAGCAGAAGTCAGAAATGCAGACACACACTTCTCATTTTGTGTTAGAGTTTACATTATTGAATGTTATTAATTGGTAATTAACATAGGAATTGTAAGGGGTTAATGTATCACCATCAAACCCAGACTGAGACTGATCTGTTTACACCACGTTAAAGACTGGATCAACTGGCGATTTTCTAATGATGTGTCAAAATGAAAAACTGAGAACGATGGAGATCTGACAGAAAGCGTTTTATAAATTAAACCACATTGCATTTAAAGGCGTAGTTCACAACTGTCCTCTCCATGTGCTGCTCTGCAGTCGGTTTGCTCTGGAAACCGCTTTAATGTGTTTACGAAGCCCCAGTGTCTGTAAATGGGTAAAAAAACAAAGTGTCTGGGTCCGGTGCTAGGCTTTCTCTCTCTCTGCTCACGGCAGAGAAACGCCATCTGGAGGTTTTTAGACAACGGAGAGACTCCAAACGCTGAAAAGCACCAACCGAGATGAGGATGTTGCTCTATTCCTGCTCCATAGGGGGGTAACACTGACTTATTTCTGCTGTTACAGTTACATTACTTAAGGTGGAACTGACTCTAAATTCAGGAGAGCGCTAACTGCATTAGCGACAATGCTACAAAACTAAACAACTCCAGTTTAGAACTGCATTTTCCCACAATCGTAGACAATCCCTTTAAAGAGCATTGTTTTTAAAGGTGGGGAGTAAACTAGTTGTTATTCATACTTCCTTTACTTTTCACAAGGGTGTTTTCCCTTTTTTCTCTCTCTCTTATGTTTGGATTTAATTTAATTGATATTTTTATAGTATTGTATTGCCTTGTATCTCTCTGAATCTGTTTGAGCTGCCGTTATATTACTGCTGCGTGAAGAAAACCATGCGTCTCTTTGACGGCATTTAAACATCAGCTGTTTGTAGCGCAGTGTGAAAATAACAACTGACAACCAATAGAAAAGATCAAAAATAAATTAGAATAAAATCTCCATTAAATTGCATTAATATTAAAGATTTTCTTTGCCTTCTGTGTTCGCTCACCATTTTGGAGAAACAGAGTTATACAAATGAATCTGATTGTTATGATTATAAGCGTATTGTCCTTTTAGACTTGTTGGAGGTCTCTGTCTTTCTCACGTGGTGAGACCGGGACAGACGCAGTGATTTAAACTCGACTCTGAGGGAGTCAGATGGAGATTAGCTCCAGAACGGACTCTCGGTGCGGTTCTTTTATTTGTGAAGAGCGATTCGTGCAGAGAGTGGCTTTTGTTCGAGTCCTGATCCTTTGTCCGGAAGTCTCGGTCCGACACAATGCTCGCAGCTGACGCTGTGTGCGGTGCACGTGTGCAGTCCTCCACAAAGCAGAGGCTGTGCCAGCGCAAGTACGGCAGCCAAGAAGGGTCAGTAAACCAGATAACAAAGCTGGCAGCTTGAGAGGATGCTTTCAGTCTCTTTATTGTTCCGAGTCTGAATGCAGCCCCATGCAGTCGAACCCTCTCCATTGATAAACACGGAGTAAGTGGACACTTTGTTGCTTTTGTGTTCGACTGGGACGAGGCTGCTGCCGTTTCTGGGGCTGGGCTTTTAGGACGGGGTTCAAAACAATGCTACGGCAGACGAGCCCAGCTGTACGTGCCTCGGGAATTGTGTGTTTTTTCGCAGTTGGGACAAGAGCTATTCTTTATTCATGTTGTTTTTCAGTTTTGTGACGGTTCGTCCTAATGATTGAAATGTAAGGTTTTTATGCCCTGTGCAAGAAACCTTTTCCTCCTTTAACCCTCATTTCTTCCCAGTCAGTGGTTCACAAAAGTCACCACTGCTTTTGGTGTGAACTGAAGGGGTAAAGATTTATTTAGAGTGGAGGTGAATGGAACCAGACGTCTCCATGCGCCCGTCTGCATCACAACGACTGCATTTTAGCTCCTCCACCTCCAGCAGTGACCTCCGCCCGTCTAAAGAGCTTTATATGGTGGAAAGATGATGATGATGATGAGGTGGTGGTGGTAAAATAATTATGATTCTAATCTAGAGCTAAAAGACGTAGCGTAAGTTGAAAAACTGCTGTCGTCACATCGCAGAGTCGCAGTTTTAAAGCTAGCTTCCGTTATCAACCACTTCTTAAATGGAAGACCTTTTGTCAGTGCTTCAGCGCTCAACTAAATCACCTACCCTCCTCCAGGAGTTACATAGTTCTGTTTCTGCAGTGCTGAGCCTGGATTAGCACCGTCAGGCGCTGTTCTCCTTGTTACGGCTCAGTGGATCATCACAGTGATTTTGAAGCTGTAATTTTAAGGTATAATTAATACCTAGTGTTACTTTAATTTCCTTTTTTTTAGGAGTCACAACATGTCCCTAGGTGAGAGACAATGGAGGGTCAGGGAAGAGGAGACGAGATTAACTTGGTTTTTGTTCAGATCTCGGACCTTTAAAATCACAAGCTGTTTAATGTCGGGTTTCAGACCCACGGTGCTGGTGCCGTATGCGCTGCAGGGCTGAAGCACCTTGGCCTCCGTGTCTTTGTTTGCTTCGCTGTATTGTTTAGACCATCTGCCTCAGCTGTGCCATCGACCCGAAGCCTCTCTCACGCTCAGATCTCCTGCTTTATCCCCTGTGTCTCCGAGCTGACCGGCAGCAGACTGGACTAATGATGCACTTTCATTGATTTTTCTTCCCCACAGAGTGAGAATGTGACGTTTCATTGTCAAAGGTCATATTTATCATTGCCATCATCTACACCATCATTATTTAATGCCCTATAAGTGCTAGCAAATTAATATCCAGATATATTCCAGTTGGTTGTTAGGGATGATACCAAGCAGCCTGTTCCCCCGGATGCTTTTAATTGATTTTTCCTTCTCTCTCTGTCTCTCTCTCTCCTTTCTTCTGTCTCTCTCTCTCTCTCTCTCTCTCTCTCTCTCCTTTGTTCTGTCTCTCTCTCTCTCTTCTTCTGTCTCTCTCTCTCCTTTCTTCTCTCTCTCTCTCTCTCTCTCTCTCTCTCTCTCTCTGTCTCTCTCAGGGCCGTGGTTGAGAAATACTTGCTGGAGAAGTCCCGCCTGGTCTCCCGAGAGAAGAACGAAAGGTAAATCTTCACTGAAAAATAAAGCTCTAATCGAGAGCATCACTGAAGTGCTTTTTGGACTGAACTGGTGCCATTTAACAGAAATACACTGATGTGTTTTAGTTTATTGTTCATCACTTAATAATTAATAACATTTGACTGAAATTGAATGGGATTGTCCCTATAGGCCACCGTAGCTGCTCTTCACTTAAAGCAATATTTATCAAGGACCCCTGTCTTCACATAAGGAACTGTACTCAAGAAACAGACGTCGTGTGTAACCTACGGAAAAATGCATTTGCAAAAATATTTAATTATATGTATTTGTGATGTCACAAAACCCAACTTTTATTGATCTCCACCAGTTTAGATTAGAGCCCATTCACACTGACTCCAAATAACATTTGAGCCAATACTAGGGCTGGATGATACGGCTGAAACTTATATCACGGTGTGTTTCTTAGTTTTGGTCGATATGATATTATTTCTGTATCGATATGAACCACTGAAAATCCACTGAAAAAACGCCCAGAACAAACAAGAAGCATGACGTCACCATCAAACATTAACCTCTTAGTTTAAAAATATTAACATTGACAAAGCCAAGTTTTTAAATCCACTGCTGAACGGACAACAACCTCAATAATTCATGTTTAAATATTACAAATCATATAATAGTTATTGAAAAATGTTATATTGTGGTTAGGGCTGCGCCGTATCGTATCGTGTGCAATAATATCACAAAAAAATCAATATTGTGATTATCGTGATGTTCTGAAATGTTTACATAATGACGTCATACAGTTACACACAATAAATAGTGAGTCGTTTAAGCAGTGACTTTACGGTGGAAATGTGCTCTGCGTTCAAAAATTTGTGCAAAAATTTCCAATCTGAGTTGGAAATAAATTGTATTAAAAAAATATTTTTTTATTCAGTGTCAGAATCTCGGTTGTTTACAAAATAAGCAAATGTTTACACATTTATTTGTTGTTTCTTCTGAATATTTGAAATTGTTAAATTGTATTAAAATAACATGTAATTTAGTGTAATTTATATAAGAAATAAAAAATATTATCACAATAATATAATATTAATATAAAATAACTTGTTGTAAAAGTGTGTTAAAGTAATAATTATGTTCGCTTTTTTTCATATCGCTAAAATACTCTGAAATATCGTGATATTGTTTCAGGGCCATGTCTTTCCCACTAATTGCGATATTTATTGATATTGTAATATTGTCCAGCCCTTGGCAATACTACTGTTTGAAGGCAGCCAATTAGAACAGAGCTAATTTACATAAACTTTGTTTGGCACAGGTCAAATAAACAGCCTGTTTAATGCTGAGAGATGAAGTGAGGTGGTGGAAATGTCTGAAAACAAATGAATTATAGCAGTTTTAAGTTTTAAACGAGCAGAAAAATATAAGAAATGTTCCTTCCTTCAGTGCCCCACTAAAGTGCAGAACTGTCCCTGAAAATAAAAGCTAGGAATCCAGTTTTGCCTCGTGATAGTGAACACGTTGATAGTGTTGTTTTTGTGGGTATTTCCCAGCTCCCCTTGCAGCAGCGCGCTGTAGTAGTGAAAGCAGCTAATTATAGAAGGTCAGTTGTGTCATTGTCTGATAACAGGACTGGAAAAACTCCTCCTGTTAATAAATGTACTGTGGGCAGAGCTCACTCTCTCTCTCTCTCTCTCTCTCTCTCTCTCTCTCTCTCTCTCTCTCTCTCTCTCTCTCTCTCTCTCTCTCTCTCTCTCTCTCTCTCTCTCTCTCTCTCTCTCTGTGTGTGTAAGAGAGTGTTGACAGCTCTTTGTCTCCCACGCAGGAACTACCATGTCTTTTATTACCTGCTGGTGGGTGCGTCCGAGGAGGAACGCAGGGAGTACAAGCTCCTGCAGCCGGAAAACTACTTCTACCTCAAGCAGGTGAGCACACTCTCACTGTGGAGTGCTCTGAAGATGAGCTGGAGGGGACCTTTGATTGTAAACATGACTGAGAAGGTTTCAGAGCATTTGGAGCTTGTTAAAGATGTAGGACACAGTGATAGACCTCTGGCCCGTGGACTTTTGTTGGTTTATCATGGTGCTCCTTCCTGAGCTAGGAGTCAAACGCAGTCTGACAATAATCTTGAGAGTAAACGTTGTCCTCCAAGTGTGTTAAACTCCACCGATGTTGCATTAGTCACAGTTCAGAAAGATGCCCTGCAGTTTCACATACAGTTGCAGTTTTGTCATAAGTTTAAGGTAAATGCCATTTCACCCCTTGCCCCTGACACTTAACCCTTCCCATCCGTTTCACCCGGGGTGGGGGGCTCATTTCTTGTTGGGATAGAGTGGTAGGACGAAGTGTGAGGCTGTCACGGCTGAGGTTAATCAGAGTCACACATGAAATGGAGGGTTATGACGCCTTGTGAATCACTGGCGAGACGCTGCGCAGCGCCCAAAGAAACCCAGAAATGTCAGTATTTTCTCCTTTAAACTCTGATCCCCAGTCTATTGTCTGAGTTTAATGTAGTTTCAGTGGATTATGGCCGTTTGCTTCAGAACGAGCAGAAAACAGCACTAGGAGCAGCTGATGTCTCAGGAGTTAGCTGTAAACGTCCAGTTCCACCTTAAATGGTTCTGGCGACTGCAACATTTAAGGTGGAACATTTAAGTTTGAACAGAGATCTGCAGAATAGGAATCTGAATTCAGCTCCATATCCCAGAAGAGTGAGGAGAGGGGGGTTATATCTGATTGATGAACTGTTCTGAAGGCGAATGAGGCCCTAAATGTAACTAGCGGCTCCTCTGATATCACTGCGGACTGGTGCAGAGCTGCTACAGAGCACCAACAGTCGCCTGGGAATGAAGCGCTGCTTTTTATTTTGTCAGAAGTAATATCTCGGTTGTGAATCTCTCTTTTTCTCATCTCCCCCCTCACACACACACACACAGCAAAACTTTACCATAGAGGATGCAGATGACCTTCGACATGACTTTGAGAGGCTGCAGCAGGCCATGGAGATGGTGGGATTTCTCCCAGCTACTAAGAAACAGTGAGTATTTTTTAGGAATTCCTGCTCTAATGGGATTTATGACATGGGTCTGGCAGCGACTGTACTGAGACCGCATGACTTCACCGGTCCATACGAGAGTGGAGCCGATGAATATGTAAAAACGAACGCGGTGGTGTCTCCTTGTGACCTTAAATGTACATAAATGACTACTGCACTCTTTCTTCTGAGTCACTGAGTTCGGCTGTTGGCTCATACCCTGCGCATGTTGACACCTAAAGTTTATGTTGGCTGAAGAGGAAGTGCATTGTCTGAGCTTGGCTGAGTCATGTGTGTTTAATGGAGAATTAAAAATGAGCCATGGCCTCTCTACAGGATTTTCTCAGTCCTGTCTGCCATCTTGTACCTGGGCAATGTCACCTACCAGCGGAAGTCCACAGGAAGGGACGAGGGGCTGGAAGTGGGACCCCCAGAGGTTCTCGCCAATCTCTCAGAGCTGCTGAAGGTAGGAATAATGACCACTAGGGGGTGAGTGATGGGATGCTGTTGTCAGTGGTTCTGCTATGCCCCACCTTTTTATTGATTTATTATTTTTATTTAGTTAAATACCCACTCTGACACAGACAGATCTTTGCTTCCAGACTCCACTGGAGTTTGTTATTGAACAAATCACCTTCGAAGTCAAATTATTACCCAGTGGCATGCACCATCTTTCTCAGGAGGGCTCCACCCCCTCCACACACACACACACACTTTTAAAACCTGAGGGTTTTGTCTGCATTCTGGCTTCCCGTTCACACGGCTGCGGCATTATGTCACTGAAAACTGAGGTTTTTGAAAGTGCCATTGCTGCTGTTCTCTTGTGGAGGAAAGAAAACAAGATATTTTCAGAAACGTTGGCGTCACAGTGTGCTTCTCACTGGCTGCAATGCAAACTTCCTCCTTATTCATAAACCACAAGTCATTAAACAACAGTGTGCATACAATTAGCAGAAGACTTCAGATTCCCACACATGAATAAATAAAAATATATAATGCATTATTGAGATGTACAGTCAGTATTTTCATGACGTGTGTGGTGCGCTACACGGGGAGTATGGAGTGATTTGAAATTAAACCCGTTTCTCTCATGCATCCGGGTGATTTGAGCTCTCTCTGTAAAAGATGCTGTGGCCCCCTACTGGACTGGCATGAGCATGCAGCCGTTTTTATATTCGTCTGGACGGGGATCTTTAAAAGAATCGGACAGAGGACAGTTTACACTGTTCTAATTTAATATTTAAAACTCTCATGCTGCCCTGATAATCAGTTTTAGCTCCCACTTCCAGCACTGTGTATCCCGGTTGGTTGTTAGGAATTACCTGAGGTGCGTTTTGTCTCATAGGTCAAAGAGGAGCTGCTAGTGGAGGCTCTGACGAAGAGGAAAACTGTTACAGTGAACGATAAGCTGATTCTGCCCTACAGTCACAGTGAGGTAACCAGAGGAATCACGTTCTCTTCGCCCTGCGTCGTCTTAACACGTGTTTTTCTCTGCGTAGTATTTTATTACTGTTAAACGCTATCTTTGCCCTCCCCCAGGCGATCACAGCGAGAGACTCCATGGCTAAGTCTCTGTACAGCGCTCTGTTCGATTGGATCGTCCTCAGAATTAACCACGCTCTTCTGAACAAGAAGGACATGGAGGAGTCTGTTTCGGTGAGAGACGCTTTATATTCTTCTCTTTGAACGTTACTCTTTGAGCCTTTGTTTAAGACACACACACACACTCATCCAGAACGTTACTGGGTGTGTGTGAGTGAACGCAAACGTCTGTAACAGTTGTACTGGACGTTACCCGGGCTTTGTCCTCACAGTGCTTTGGTACACACTTCTGAAATTTGGTTCACACTACAGTGTCAGATCTGATGGTGGTAATTTTCAAATGATTAAGAAAAATAAAATCCTAACTGAAGTACTGGCATTTTTAAAGGGATTAGTTTCCACATCTCTGCCTGGATTCTAACAGCCCTCGTGTGTTTGTTCTCCATCCTCCAGTGTTTGTCCATCGGGGTTCTGGACATTTTCGGCTTTGAGGACTTTGAGACGAACAGTTTTGAACAGTTCTGCATTAACTACGCTAACGAGCAGCTGCAGTATTACTTTAACCAGCACATCTTCACCCTGGAGCAGGTCAGGTTCACAGTGACAGCCTTAGTACTGTAACAAGTGCTGCGTGGACGGTCTGTTTCTGTTTTAGCTCATTGTAGAGTGCTGGAATCAGAGTGTGTGGGTTTAATTTGATCTCTTCTCGCCTGTAGGAGGAGTATCAGGCAGAAGGCATCACCTGGCACAACATCGACTACACAGACAACGTGGGCTGCATTCATCTCATCAGCAAGAAGCCCACGGGACTCCTGTACTTACTGGACGAGGAGAGCAAGTAAGACTTAGAGGAGGGACGAGCTGAGAAAGAGGGCTTGGTCTGGTTCGCACATTACCATTAACTGCTCTGCCTCTTTGCTGCTCGCTCTAGTTTTGTACAAAACTACACACAATATTTGTTGTTTAAATGCTCCATATTTAGCTGAATCTCTCTCTCTCTGACTGTCTCTCTCTGTCTCTCTTTTTCTCTCTCTCTCTCTCTCTGACTGTCTGTCTCTCTCTCTCTCTCTCTCTCTGTCTCTCTCTCTCTCTCTCTCTCTCTGTCTCTCTCTCTCTGTCTCTCTCTCTCTGTCTCTCTCTCTCTCTGTCTCTCTCTCTCTCTCTCTGTCTCTCTCTCTCTCTCTCTCTCTCTCTCTCTCTCTCTCTCTCTCTCTCTCTCTCTCTCTCTCTCTCTCTCTCTCTCTCTCTGACTCTCTCTCTCTCTGTAGTTTTCCTCATGCTACAGATAAAACCCTTTTGGCCAAATTTAAACAGCAGCACGAGAGGAATCACTACTTTGTGGCGACGCCGGTGATGGAGCCTGCATTCGTCATCCGCCATTTCGCTGGAAAAGTCAAGTATCAGATCAAGGTAGAGTCCTCCATAAAATCCACACCATCACTGTAACATCCATGATTTCAAAACCTTCACAGAAATGTCAGCAACTTCTGATCCATCAGAGAAACCTCTGTAACTGCCAACAACATCAACAACATCCAAACTTTCACAACAACAACCTTAAATTTTATTGTATTTTATTGTGTAGAATCTATTTTATAAAACGGGAACCTTCACTGGTGTTTGTTCTTACTCTGGTGTGTTTAAAGAGCCTGTGTTTATGGAGCATTATTTATCCTTTAATAATCTTTTGACTGCGCTGCTCTTTGCAGGATTTCCGAGAGAAGAACACAGACCACATGCGTCCGGACATCGTGGCTCTGCTACGGAGCAGTGACCGGGCGTATGTTCGGCAGCTGATTGGGATGGACCCGGTCGCAATGTTCCGCTGGGGGATCCTCCGGGCCACCGTCCGAGGTCTCGCTGCATTCAACGAGGCCGGGCGCCGCTGGGCCGCCAAGAGCTCCGGTACAACACTCATTCATTCATTCATTCATTACCTGTAATCCTTATCCAGTTCAGGGATTTTTTTAATTTGTGTTAAATTCGTGTTTTAATTTAAATTCCTAGACAAGTGTCTCCCAAAGGGTTTGTGGCGTCAACAGGAAATGGTATTTAACTATTGGAGCAAGCCTTATGTTAATCTCCACCAACACAGGGTTCCATCCAGAAAAGTTTGTTCCCAGGTGGAACCAAGAGAAGAAATGTGAAATAAAAAGGAAATATAAACAGGAAAATGCTCTCTCTCGTTAGTTAGTTAGTTAGTTAGTTAGTTAGTTATCGTTACACTTAAATAGCGCCTTTCTAGACACCCAAGGACACTTTACAATCCACACTGCTCAGAACGCTCAATTCACACACACACACACACACTGGCGAGAAGCGGCAGCCAAACACGCACAGCGTACTCTCGACCAGGAACGACCGTCCACCTGGAGGACTGCATCGGGCACTAGGATTTCACCCAGGAGAGAGCGCCAATCCATATCTGGGCACACACACATTCACTCATAAACCAGGACAGTTATTACAGAAGCCAATTCACCTACCCTCCATGTTTTTGGGCTGTGGGAGGAAACCGGAGCCCCCGGAGGAAACCCACGCAGACACGGGGAGAACATGGAAACTCCACCCAGATGGGACTTGAACCCAAGATCCCAGCGCTGGGAGGCGAACGTGCTCACCACCAAGCCACTCGTGCCTTCTCACTCTTGCTCTTTCTTTCTCTCTCCCTCTCTCTCTCTTTCTCGCTCTCTCTCTCTCTTGCTTTCTTTCTCTCTTTCTCGCTCTCTTTCTCTCTCTCTTGCTTTCTTTCTCTCTCTTTCTCTTGCTTTCTTTCTCTCCTTCTCGCTCTCTTTTTCTCTCTCGCTTGCTTTCTCTCTCTTTCGCTTGCTCTCTTTCGCTCTCTCTCTCGCTCTTTTTCTCTCTTGCTTGCTTTCGCTCTCTGTCTTTTGCTCTCGCTCTCTTTCTCTCTTTCTCTCTCTCTTGTTGCTTTCTCTTGCGGTCTCTCTCTCTCTAAGATTATCTTACAAATAAAGCATTCACTGCCCTGATCACTGTGTGGATTAGATGTCATTTTAAGAGAAAGTCCAGGGTCTGTTTCTTAGATGACGTTAAAATTTCTAAATGATGTTTGAAGCTGCAGCACACAATTGGCGTCACACAGGTTTCTACGGAGTGTAAATAACATTCAGATGCTCTTCTAACAGTTTAAAAGTGACGTGTGCTGAAAAGTCGTGGAATTTCTGTCCATTTTAAGAGCTGATAAATAAAAGTTGTGCTGCCAAATGAGCTCATAAATGAATCATCAGAACCAGATTAGTGTGAAATCTGAATGTGTGGAGCGTTTTGTTTTGTTTTATTTTTAGCCGCACGTGAAAGAGCTGCTGTGTGACGCAAGAGCTTTTCCAAGTCTGAACTTAAGACGATTAACTGCTCTGAGCAGCGAAATTATGGAGAGAGCACTCAAAGGGATATTGTTTTAACCGCTGTTTGTTAGAAGAGTCCAAACTAAGGGTTCTGGTTTTTACAAATAACCCACAACAAGAAGGAAACAACATTTCTCCCCAAATCTTTACCAAATTATTAGTCGTCTCCAGCTCCACCCCCCGTTTACGCCGTGCCTCGGGGACAGAGCTGCTGCGAAAAAGTAAAAATGAATATAAATAATATCTCTGTTTTCTGCTCTTTCACCCAGAAGGTTAGGGAAATCCAGATGAATGTATGAACTGATATAAATATATAATCAGGAAGAGAGAAACTGGGACAGAGGACAGCGGAGGAAAAAAATAAGGAACCAAAAGTAGTAGGAGAGAGTAAAAATGAAAAGTAGAGAGAAAGCTCTAATGTAATCTGTACGTCGTTTTATTGCATTCAGCCGTTCATTGTTTTTACCGTAGGGCTGGACGATGCGATGCGGCCAAAATTGACATCACAATGTGTTTTTAAATTTTGTTCGATACGATGTAATTCCGATATCGAGAGAAACATTTATAAAATCTACTGAAGAACTTCCAGAACAAACAAGACACGTGACATCACCATCAAACATGACCCTCTTGGCTTTGTCAATATTAATATTTTTAAATTAAATCTTAAATCGAGTGCTGAACTGAAGACAGCGCCCTCTATTGCCCAGTCAGTGACACACATGCTGTGAATAATGTGTTTAATAATCATATCATTGTTAATGAAACATTTTATATTGTGATATTTATTGATATTGAATTATTGACCAGCCGTAATTAACCACTTATCCACTTCCGGGTCAGTACCCAGTGGGCAGTACACTCTTTACTTTATTTATTCAATGAGTCTGATCCTGAGAGGAGGGGCTTATTCCATCTAAAGTCATTGTTTTATGAGGGTTTTTTGGGGGGTGGTTCTTGTTTTATATATTTATATTATTTCATATTTTATATGAACATTTTTCAGTTTCAGATTTATCAATATTGTGTGTGTGTGTGTGTCTCTCTCTCTCTCTCTCTCTCTCTCTCTCTCTGCAGGTGTAGTGAGACCTGTCTCGAGAGTTCCTCTGGGTGAACTGCAGAGGTCCAACACTCCTATTGAGCGGATGTATCGGTAAGGCCTTCACCAGAACTGCCTCTGACCACAGTGTAGAGAGAGAGAGAGAAAAAAAAGAAAGGAGGAAGTGCTGTGAGGAACTCTATCTCTTCCTGCCCTTTGCTTTTGTATGGGGTGGTCATGTGACCCTTCTCTCCTCCCAGCAGCACAATACAAACAGGTTCCTGCAAGTAATCCCCTCCGTAACACACACCACTTGGCCTTACACTCCTTTACTGCTGTCCTCTGATGAGTTGGTGCAGGGTGTGTAGTGAGGAGGTTATGTACAGGACCAGGCCTGCGTCTGCCCATCTCAGGAGTGTCAGGGACTTTCAGAGGCTGATGCAGCACTGTCACCGTCGGCTGTGTGCTCTGTTAAAGCTGTGGCACTGTGTGTGTCGTGATGGGACCCGATAAATGACGGTGTGATAGCTTTATGTCACGTTAGGGGAAAGGGAACTGCCCCCAAGGTGAGATAAAAACGAAAGGAGTAATTGAATGTAAAAAGCTGACGTGTATCAGAGTTTAAAATCTATCATTGAGTACAGGAGTTAGTTTAGAAATACTCAGGAATACACAAAGCCATCACTATCATCCTCAGTGTTTTATTAAACAACGTATTCATAACAACAATAATATGATATTAGCGTGTAGTCTTTATCTGTGTATCTTCTCTAATTTACTCTCAGAAGTGCTTCCCACAAACAGTAAACAAAGAGTAAAATCTGCTCATCACTTTGATCTTCTTTATTGAGGAAAGCTGCGGGGAGAGAACCGGTCGTAAACCCGCCCCCGCCGGCAGTTTGGGTCTGTTCTGTCCATCAGTCATTTGCCTGTGTGCTGTTTCTCCTCTACAGCCGTACGTCCGTGCTCGATTTCTCCTTTGATCTCTCAGAGGAGCGCCCCCTAGAGGCGTTTGAGGACATCTTTGCTAGTTATGAGAGTAAGAAGTAAGTGTTCAGGGGCGGAGCAGAGCAGGAGGTCGGACAGGAGGAGCTGACTGAGGCGGAACGGTGGATAGATGGTTGGTCTAAAGTCGTGTGTTGTGTAAAACATTAGGAGCTGACTGCAGGTGGCAGAGGGTAAAGTTAAGGAAATCCCATGTTATTAAATGTTTATAAAGCTCAGTTTCACTCTATGAACCAAGCCATGTTTCTGTTTAATTGTGGAAGGCTTTTATTGATTAAGGATCATTTTATTTTCAAACAAAACGGAGCTGTGGCAGCATCGTCGTCGTCTGGCTGAAATCTTGTATGTTTTTTTTTATTATTTAATTAAAGGCCTTCTGTTTTTTGTGGATGTTCCAAAAAAGCTCCAAAACATTATTGACATTTAATGTTAGTGAATTATTCATTTTTTATGTTATTTACTGTTAATGTAAGCAATGGATTACCACCGATTTCCACTTTATAAATTACATTACAGCTAGCGGTTAGCAGCTTCGAGAGAGAGACAGACAGAGAGAGAGACACTCTATTACACAGAGAAGGTGGTATTTTTAGTAACAGCTCAGCTCCCACATCAGTGCGTCCTGTCCGACCTCCTGTGGTGGTTCTGAACAGAGCGGTAGGTTTGAAAAGTGCATGAACCACAAAGATCCAACCGTCAGCACTAGTTTAACCCCAGTCCCGTTTGCATGAGATTCACCAGTTCACCCAGCTCTCCGTCACTGAGTGCATGTCCTCTGCACTCACACCAAGGAATGTGTTAAACCGTACTGCACTGCTACTCATCACAAGGTCTGGGCTCTCTGCTGTGGTAGGAGATGAATGTCAAAGGCAAGCAGTGAGTTATTTCGAGTCGAACAGTGGACAGTCCTCAGGGATTTTGAATCAAGTTCAAACTTTTTTTTTTTTCCTGTCGACGTTAGAGGACATATGTTTCTTAATGAAACGTCTTTGACCCGCTTTGGTCCAAACCCCACGAGCCCCACAGCAGTGTTCTCCCCCTGTGTAAACAGCCCCTGTTCAGAACGCCCGCTTTCAGCACCTGTTCCTTTAAATGATAACGAGCCGCTCGCTGTTCACCCCGACCCCGAGCGCACAGCAGTGAGGAGCGAGGAGCAGAAGCTCTGGTTTTTAGCCGTTTTCACTCTGTTCTCCTCCTCCTTTTGTGTCTTTTGCTCTGTTTAACCTCATCTTTGCGCTCTCGTGTGTTCAGGATGTGAACGTGAAATTTAAATTTGAGACAAATATCCTGCAAAACTTCACATTGACATTCTGAGCGATTTTTAAACTTTTACCTTTTAGAGTAGATTCAAGCTGCCTTTCACCTCCATCTCCTCCACTGTTTGTTTGAGTAGAATTCTTCGGTGAAGGGACGTTTCATTTCCAGTGGTGTATAATTAACGTGTGTTGGGTTCCTCTTCTTTTTACCACACCCTCCCTCAATCTGCACCCTCCCTCCTCGTCTTTTTTGTTCCTACCCCCTCACCTCCTCGACGGGCTGAATCAGGGACATTCACGCCCAGATAATGAGCTCCATTAAGGACTTGCAGCTGGATGGTGAGGATCCCCGTAAGCTGCTGCAGTCTTGGGGTCGCCTGCGGTTCCCACGCCACTTCGTTCAGTGAGTTAGTCCTCGGGGTGGGGGTGGGGGGGGGGGGCATTGGGAACCACTCTCCCAATCCCAGCCTACTGCACCTATACCTTGTCGTGTAGCTGATTGGCTCTTCAGCGTTTGGTCGTGTGCAGAAGGTTTGGAAGCCTCTGAGCAAATGTACTCCCAATAAATGTTATTCTACTATTAACTCACGGACAAACCCAAGCATGCAGGACAGGGGGAGCACAAAGCTCATGATAATGGCTGAAGAGCTATGATCTGAGGACTCATTTCTGCATGTTTTAATGCTTCCTTGTGCACTAAAATATACAGAACACGTTCCCTGACGAGAAACACATTCACTTTCTTATACATCAGCAAATAAAGAAATAAAACAACCAGTGTGATGGTGACCCGAGGTGTTCAGACTTCTGCGCACGACTGTAACGGCTGAAAGGTAGCGTCTGAGACGCATTACAGAAACATTCACTGCTCGTAAAATAAAGCCGAAAGAAGTGGAGTTTATAGTGAATGTGCCCCACTCTGTGCAGCTCTAATAGACTCCTAACATGTTCGCCACTAATTTGCGTCCGGCCCTTGGCTCGCTTGAGGTAAGGGAATGTGGCGTTTACGAGCCGAGAGCTCTGCTTCGTTAGCGTTCGTTAACTTTCTTTAGTCCTGAAGTCTGTCTGTGGCGAAGCTGTTTGTGTTCTAACAGAAAAGGAAACCAATCTGACCTCTGCTGGGTTTTTTTCTTTTTTTTTAAATGCAGCAGGAGCTGGTGATAACACATCATACTGTTTCCAGTGCATGAGCTCGCTGACCTGACTCACTCAAATGCTTATTCACATGTTGTCTTTTTTTGTTTTGTGTCTAAGTTTCCTAACAAAGTAAATAGAGTGTTGTAGTGTGAATAGACTGCTGTTGATGCTCTCCCTGTACAAACCTAAGGGGGTGAAGGTATAGAGCTGCTGTTCATATTGCAATAAAAGGGAAATAAAACATAGTTATATCAACATTACCTTGAAATTACAGCTGATAACTAGAGAGGTAAAGTTGTGTAAAGAAAGCAGTTGCTGTGGTTATTCCGGGTGGTTACTAGGCCATTACAGTTGCAAAGCCTCAGTTAATATAAGGATTATAGTCTGGATTGATAAACATTAGTGTACCATACAGTAGAGCAGTTTAGATGCTCTGTAAACAGATGGCTGATATTGTTTTATTATTTGCAGATGAATAGGAAATTGTAATTATTGCCGTTAGCTTCACAGCTAATATACTGAGTGTAAGCTGAAAATGTTAGCTGTGTTTATGTAGCTGTATTCAGATCTGTTTATTCATCCCAAGACAAGCCTTTAGAGAACTGTTTAAACATCTCACTCTCAGTTCCTCCTCTTGTTGGGGTTAGACCGTGGTCATGAAGTTTGAGGAGCAAGAGATGATCCATCCTCTCTCCCCCTCACCTCTCCTTAGATTCCATCATTCAGTCACTTTTATTTCCTCTCCAGTGCATGACTCCCTCACTTTACTAACACACGGTAATCCCCTGGGTTCTGTTCCAAACCACTGTTCATCTCCGTTCCCCTCACCTTCCCTCCCTCCTTCCCTCTTTTACAGGAAGAACAAGAACACCAAGAACAAGCAGCTCATCCCGAAGGTAAAGCTCATTGCTGTTTCGTCCCAATGAACGTATTATAATGTTCAGTCAATAGCTAGTAAATGATGGCATGTGTTCTGTCGCTGCACGGTTTATCAGCCTTAGGAACGGGACACCACGCTGCTGCTGACCAGATCTGATAGAGGTGGTGGTCAGTATTTGGGGTAGAGCTGTAGATAAAAGTTTTTTTTTTTTGCTGATAAATAGCAGTAAATGAGTTCTAGTCTTTTACTATGCGTCTATAAAATGCTTCTATATAGATGTCTCTGAGAAAATGTCAGGGAAAATACAGGAAAATGTAAGTGAGCACACACACTCAGTCACACCTACGGACACTCGAGTCACCAATCCACATACCACCGTGTGTTTTTGGAGCGTGGGAGGAAACCGGAGCACCTGGAGGAAACCCACACAGACACAGAGAGAACACACCACACTCCTCACAGACAGTCACCCGGAGGAAACCCACGCAGACACAGAGAGAACACACCACACTCCTCACAGACAGTCACCCGGAGGAAACCCACGCAGACACAGGGAGAACATATCATTTGTCTTCCACTTATAATGCATTTGCTTTTTTGTGCTGTGCAGAACCTGCTGGACTCCCACTCCTTGAAGTTTATCGTGGGTCTTCACGACCGAACAACAAAGTCCCTGCTGCATCTGCACAAGAAGAAGCGTCCCCCCAGCATCAGCGCTCAGTTCCAGGTAAAATGTGGAGTTGAGAAGTTTAAAGACACTCCTATTTAATTATGAATTCAGTTATTTGACTTTATAAAGCCCCTCAGCCCTGGACTTTGAGAGTACTCTGCTGACTGTTTGTCTTTACCCTCTAGACTTCCCTCAGTAAGCTGATAGAGACTCTTGCGAAGGCCGAGCCGTTCTTCATCCGCTGTCTCCGCTCCAACGCTGAAAAGGTTTTAACTTCTTTCTGTTACACACACACACACACACACACACACACACACAAGAGAAGACTCAGTTACTTAAAAATGCACAGGCTTAGTAACGGGTTGAGGATTTCATTAAAGAGCTTATTACCATTTCTTTAATTCTATTTTTTTTGCCTGCAATTATTTTAATATCAATATCTGTTTGTTAACAATATTTAAGTTAAATTCTAGGGGTGACTAGAACACACATGTATATGGTAAAGCTAATGACAGTCGGTTGTCTCTCCTTCTTTCTTTGTGTGTGTGTGTGTGTGTGTGTGTGAGCAGAAGGAGATGTATTTTGACGAGGCTCTGGTTCTGCAGCAGCTGCGTTACACAGGAATGCTGGAGACAGTGAGAATCAGGAGATCAGGATACGGCGCTAAATACACCTTCCAGGTTCGGCAGTAATTAAATTCTTTGCCTTTGTCATTTAATTAATTTTCCACATTCACATCCAATTTAAAAACTCTAGCTGCTGTTTACACCGTCACAAACGCGTATAAGAGCGGTCCAACGTGTGAAAAATCAACGTGTTTCCGAACACTTTTCCTTTACGTAAAAAAACAAGCAGTGAGTCTATCACTTCACAATCCATCCACACTTTAATATTTATTAGAGTCATCCGTAACACAGTGACACAGTCTGGGACCAGATAACACCATTAATGAAAGTGATTATACCTTGTCTACAGTTAAACCAAACGTTATTCTCCATTCAGGAATTCGTGGAGCAGTTCCGTGTGCTGCTGCCCAAGAACTCCTCGTCTCAGGAGGACATTGCTGCTCTGCTGCAGAACCTCGGCTTAGACCCCAAGACCTACCAGATCGGAAAGACCAAGGTCAGCGTCTTCAAACTCTCTGCCTTCAAACGACTCAGTATTTTTTACTAATAATGATGATGTTGTTGATTTACAGCACCTTTTTAGACCCAAGGTCTCTTTACAAATTTTAAAATGTCAAGGGAAATAAAGAGGAGAAAAGTGAAACACTTCCAAGTGATTAGAGATTTTACAAAACTATTTGATCGATCAGTTTGGCATTTGTTGACGTTTAGAGTTCTCTTGACCCTTTGTTATGAATTTCCAGGTTTATCTGAAAGAGCCCGAGAGGCAGAGGATCCAGGACACGCTCCACAAAGACGTCATGCGCAAAATCATCTTCCTGCAGCGCTGGTTCCGAGCTAAAATCCAGAGGAGCTACTTTCTGCAGTTACGAGAGGCCGCCGTCGTATTTCAGGTGACACACCAGCTCACTTCTCGCTTTGCTTTTGGGGATTAGTTTATTTTATTATTTTTTTTAATGGTGAGGAAAGATGCATTGCAGCAAAGTGCACTATATTCACCACACGCCACATTCAAATTTCTGTGCTGTACAATAAAATACGTTCTAATAACACTTTAATGATCCCAGTGTGACAATCTAACATCAAACAATTAAATAAAGCCCTAGTTTAGAACACACCACACTCCTCACAGAAAGTCACCCGGAGGAAACCCACACAGACACAGGGAGAACACACCACACTCCTCACAGACAGTCACCCGGAGGAAACCCACGCAGACACAGGGAGAACACGCCACACTCCTCACAGACAGTCACCCGGAGGAAACCCACGCAGACACAGGGAGAACACGCCACACTCCTCACAGACAGTCACCCGGAGGAAACCCACGCAGACACAGGGAGAACACGCCACACTCCTCACAGACAGTCACCCGGAGGAAACCCACGCAGACACAGGGAGAACACGCCACACTCCTCACAGACAGTCACCCAGAGGAAACCCACGCAGACACAGGGAGAACACGCCACACTCCTCACAGACAGTCAACTAAATAAAGCCCTAGTTTAGAACGTACTAAACACCCCCGCCCCCCCATGCCCTGACTTAGTTGGTTAGGAGTTACCAGGCTGTGGTCTGTGTGCTCATGATGGTGTGTGTGGGGTTGATTCCAGCGCTCGTGGAGGAGAGTGTGTGAGGAGAGACGCTGGCAAGCTGCCGTGCTGATCCAGGCGGCGTGGAGAGGCTCCAGACAGAGGGCAGAATATCAGCAAAGACGAGCCTCCATTACCAAGATCCAGGCTGTCGCCAGAGGCCATTCAGCTCGAAAAAGGTAGAGTGGTCATCTTTGTACGAAAAACATCTGATACATACTTTGTTCTACATCATGAAACAATTTTCTTGTGTGTGTGTGTGTGTTTTCTTAGGTACCAGTCTCTGAAGGCAGATAAGAGGAGAAGAGAGGAGGAGGAAGCTCGCAGGAGAAGAGAGGAGGAGGAAGAAGCAGCCAGACGAGCTCAGGAGGCTATTAGAAAGCAGAGAGAAGCAGAGGAGGCAGCGAGGAGGCAAAAGGAGGCCGAAGACGCAGCCAAGAAGCAGAGGGAGGCTGAAGAAGAGGCTGCTAGAAGAAAGAGGGTGGCAGAATTAGAGGCAGCTAGGCTTTCTGAGGAGAGGAGGAAGGAGGAGGCTTTACAGAAGCTTAAAGTTGACACCAGTAATGAACATTTAATAAGCTCTAAAGTGAAAGGAGGAGAAAAAGATGCGAAGGCAGAGGCTGGTCCTAAACCTGAAGCAGCAGAGCTCCAGGATGGAGAGAGAAACCAGGACCTGAAAGAAAAAGCTCAGGAGAATGAACCCCTTCAGCCAAACACCCAATCTGATGCTACTGTTGCTGTCTCACCAGAAGAGCCACGTTCAAAAACAGTGGGCACTGCCGGTCCGGAAGAAAGCCCAGACCACAAGATGATCCCAAATAACCTTCCAGACGCTAAAGGTTCCACTTGTGTTTCTCCAGAGGAAAACAAAAGCAGCCCCACGACCCCGTCTGAGCAGCTCAAGCCTCGAACCCCTTCCCTAGGTAAGCTGCCCAATTCCCGAAGCCAAGAAAAGCGAGAACTGAGGCGGCAGCGAGGTTTGGAACACAGCCAGAGGGAGATCGAGAGAGCGGCTTTGATTGGGAGAGAAGACCCTTTGATTAAAAGTGCCGCCGGCCCTGAAAACAAGCAGCACGAACGGTCCAACAGCAAGGAACTGGACCAGTACACATTCGTAGCCTGGAAGGGCGAGAAACCGAAGAAAGAGGCCAAGGACGAGGAAGAAAAGAGTAAGAAAGAGGCCAAGGACGAGGCACCGAAAGCCAGCCCTGAGAAAACAAAGAAGGAGGTTAAAGAGGAGGAAGAGAAAGCTAAGAAGGAAGCTAAGGATGAGGCTAAAAAAGAAGCCAAAGCTGAGGGAGAAAAGGCTGTAAAAAAGGCTAAGGATGAGGGAGAAAAGCCTAAAACAGAAGCTAAGAAAGAAGCAGAGAAAGCCACAGTTGCCCCAGTCCGGCCCTCCACTTTACTTTTGGACATCTCAAGCTCAAAGACCCAAAGAAATGGCCACAGTGAGCCCCCCAACATTGCTGAGAACCTCACCAGCAAAGGGAAGGCACAGAGAAGCAACACCCAGCCAGCAATCCCCTCGTCTGAGGCCCAGGACCAGGAGAGGAGGAAAGCCAAGACACTGCCGTATGACTTTATACCTTTATTCCCTTTCTCTTGTGTGTTCTCCTGAAATGAAGTGTGGGAGTCAGTAGTTTCATCCCCTCGTGAGGGTTTGATGGCATTAAGCCACAAGAACACGACTGAGATCGAATGCTGAAGTTGGACGATGAGTTAAATGTCACCAGAGCTAACGCACACACAGTTCTACTGGTTTCTAGTCCTCCAGCCCACTCTTAGTTTCATGTGCAGCTGCTCCAGAGCGTTCCCAATCTATTTAATGCGATTTCTGTGGTGATGACATGGTACAGGCCGTAAATACACAACTGAATTGAACTGAGTGCACCTTAAAGAAGCTGAGTTTATTATAATGGTTGTCTGCAAACGTTTGGACACAGTGTGTTTACATCATTTATTTCTCAGTAAATTAATACCGAGGTTTTGATCGATGCGTCCTGTCCTCTGTAGGATGGCCTTCTCCCGATCATTAGACGATGTGTCTGAGTTGGAGACGTCTGGACCCAACGCTTCTGCTGTTTCACAGGTAAAGACCACTGGTCATTCCACCTTAAATCTGGGATTAGAAACAGATAGTGGGGAAAAGGTTAACTGTGTGTGTTTGGGTGTATGTGTGAGATGACAGGGTGAGTGTGTGTGTGACTGACTGGGTGGATGGGTGAGCTTGCCCCTAGTTGTGTGTGTGTGTGTGTGTGAAATCCTGTTCAGAGTGTGTTTCTGCCTTGCTCCCAATGACCTTCCACAGCCCTGTTCAGGATGAAGTGGTCACAGATGAATCCGTGAATAAACTGATGTTTCTTTGTATTTTCTCTCTCATGTTTATAATCCATTTTAATCACAGATGTCCTCTGTCTCTTATTTGAAATCAGTTCTGTTCAAACCCCCTCCAGACTTCCCACAACAGACTAAGAGCCTTAATCCCTGATATCTGTTATATATCATGTGCTTCTCTGGCTCACTCAGGGCCATGCGCCTTATCGCAAGAGTCCCAGGCGCAGACATCGTCTTGGCTTTGTTCGTAACTGCTTGAAGGTTAAAAGTGCAGAAATGGAGGATGTGGAGTGCTGGACTTTCCCCCTGCCCTCCACAGACCCACTCCAGGTCAGGTATCGGTGCCCGAGTCACTCAGGAGCTGTGGCCTGCTTGGGGAGGATGGAGAAATGGGCTGTGAATCAACGGAGGGAGGCTTTTCCTCATTTGGTGATTTAAGAAAACCAAGCTGAGCTGGGAACGCAAAGCAAATCACCTCGAGTCTCATTGTGTTTGAGAACACAAGCTTTTCTTATGAGTAAGACTCAGTGATGCCACAAAAATGCAGCACTGTGAGACAGCACTGGGAAAAGTATTTCCAACAATCACTTAACAAAAAGACATTGAAATAAAACAGCAGCTGTAAAACTCTTGAATATTTCAGTCTCAATCCAATAGCTGTATGTTCCAGGGGTGATTTTTTTATTAATTAATTTTTTAAATGGATCATTTTTGTGTGGCAAAAATGTAGTGTTTATTAATATATTGTTAACTTGCAAATGCATGTGTGTGTTACTAATTCTCCTTTAACTTATTATTCACTCTCAAACACGATGGCGCTTGAGCAAACCACTCTCACAATGATCCTTAAAGGCATTCTGAATTTTCCCCAATCATTTTTGAATTGTTTCATATTTTGGCCACTAAAAAAATCTTTATCTTTATTTATTGTGGGCGGAGCAAGTAGTGTCTCTGCCACAGCTCCAGGGTCCTGGAGGTTGTGGGTTCAAGTCCCGCTCCAGGTGACTGTGTGTGTGTGTGTGTGTGTGTGTGAATGATTAGTGTTCTCCCTGTGTCTGCGTGGGTTTCCTCCGGGTGACTGTCTGTGAGGAGTGTGGTGTGTTCTCTCTCTGTCTGCGTGGGTTTCCTCAGGGTGACTGTCTGTGAGGAGTGTGGTGTGTTCTCCCTGTGTCTGCGTGGGTTTCCTCAGGGTGACTGTCTGTGAGGAGTGTGGTGTGTTCTCCCTGTGTCTGCGTGGGTTTCCTCCGGGTGACTGTCTGTGAGGAGTGTGGTGTGTTCTCTCTCTGTCTGCGTGGGTTTCCTCAGGGTGACTGTCTGTGAGGAGTGTGGTGTGTTCTCCCTGTGTCTGTGTGGGTTTCCTCCGGGTGTCTGTGAGGAGTGTGGTGTGTTCTCTCTGTGTCTGCGTGGGTTTCCTTTGGGTGACTGTCTGTGAGGAGTGTGGTGTGTTCTCCCTGTGTCTGTGTGGGTTTCCTCCGGGTGACTGTCTGTGAGGAGTGTGGTGTGTTCTCCCTGTGTCTGCGTGGGTTTTCTCCGGGTGACTGTCTGTGAGGAGTGTGGTGTGTTCTCCCTGTGTCTGCGTGGGTTTTCTCCGGGTGACTGTCTGTGAGGAGTGTGGTGTGTTCTCCCTGTGTCTGCGTGGGTTTTCTCCGGGTGACTGTCTGTGAGGAGTGTGGTGTGTTCTCCCTGTGTCTGCTTGGGTTTTCTCCGGGTGACTGTCTGTGAGGAGTGTGGTGTGTTCTCCCTGTGTCTGCTTGGGTTTTCTCCGGGTGACTGTCTGTGAGGAGGGTGGTGAACCAAAAAATACATCCAGTCACTAGCTGTTCTACTGATTATAATCATGGTGATGGTGCCAAATGATCGTGTTGCTTTGCTGTGAATTGGTGCTGCGCTGTGCAGGATTTTTAAATAACTTATGGTAGAATGGTAGATAATTTCATTTAACGATCACGTTATAAATTTAGTTTATTTTGTTTGATATCTGAGCTGTAAAATGTACATTGTTCATGACACTTTCCTTAAAACTGACACATCGTCGCTGTTCTGTCAAAAATGTTTCTCCCAAAATAGCAGCTTTACAGGAAAAAACCTTCTAACATTTAAATGGAAGTCAATGTAAAAAGATTTTATTCAGAGTAATTTTTGAGCATTTCTATTGGTCGGTTCTTCATGAACTGTTCACACAGTGTGAAGGACAGCTGCTGTGTTCAAATTCTGTAGTAAAATACAAATCAACAAAGATGGAGATACATGTATTTGATTGGACATAGCGGCGTCATCTAAACGCTTATATAAACATCTATAAAGTGTCACTGATACAGAGTGAGCAGTCATAGATGTTTATGTGAGTTGTTATTAAAAGAGAACGTGTCACCAGCTGTTTTAACCTCCTCTTTGACCTGAAGAGAACTTCCATAGCACTGCTTTGTTTTGATAAATATTAGTAATAACTTATTAAACCTGACTGGTGTTTTCTGAATTCTGTTACAGGCTCCACACGGGACCAAAACCCTCAGTTTAGTGAAGAATCAGGAGATTTCGGGTCAACAAGACGGACCTCACACGCAGCCACACACTCCTGAGAGGTAACTGCTCACACAGAGGGTTGGTGAAGCAGGCTGTGGGCTTTCAGAAATGTGATCCTGAAAACATCGCTGTTTAAGACAGGGGTGTCTTAATCTGGCCACATTTTAAGGCAGCGTCGAACCCTTTCTCAGCCACAAAGGCAATCCCATGATGCAACACAAGAAAACTCCCGTCTATTTCCCTCTTCTCTCAGAGAAAACCAATTAAAATCACGATGAGTAATTTGTGTTTGCGTTGCATCATGGGATTGCCTTCGCATCTGAGAAAGGGTTCAGTGCCGCCTTAAAATTTAGCCAAAAAAGCTTAGTGCAGCGTCTAAGAACTGGGCTTAATCCCTGTGTGGGAAACCACTCCTTTGACATGGGCCGTATTCTGATGGTCGGAGTGTCTCCAGAACTCGGGTCGGTGGGGTGTTCCCAGTGTGCAGTGGTCAGTACCGACCGAGGGAAGACGATCACTGACTAGCGACAGGGTCCTGGGTCGAGTCTCACTGATGTTAGAGGAGTGAAGGCAAATCCGTCTGGTCCGATCTCACGGAAGAGTTACTGCAGCACACACTGCTGACAGAGTTAATTCTGCTCTGATAGAAGCGGGTCAGAACACATGGGTCAGTGCTGCTTGTGCTCCAGTAGCTCTTCTACAGTGCGGCACATCAAGCGTCATAACCAGATCATCCATGTTATCACTCCACCCTGTTCTCTGTCGTTAACTCTGTGTAAATCTGCAGAAAAGCACTGAGAACCGAGCCCTGAACCTTAAATCACACCTCGGGGCGAGTCTCTCTTTACACTACGTTACTCAGCTCTGGCCTGTGCCCTTGTGTGGTTTATCAGAGCCGTGAGGGGAACCCAGTCACAGGTTTGGAGTCCTCAGAGAGACTGCAGTGGTGTGTGTGTGTGTGTGTGTGTGTGTGTCTAATTGAGTATAACTCTTATCTCTAGTAAAATGCCATCACACAGGAAGCATGACTCATTGGGCTCATGGGAAAGCTCCAGCCCTGTCTGAGCTTATCTGACACTCCTCGTTTATCTGACACTTCACATGAGGTTTACACTCCCTTTTCTAAAGCTGTGGAGACGCTGCTCCGGGGGCAGGGAGATGTCTCGGACCCCTGAAATTTAGAAGCAGTTAGAAGCGTGTACAAACACTCGGGTCTACTCTGGCTTTCACTGGGACACACACTAACGTGTTGTATGTTCATATGTTTGGGGAAGAGTGAATGAACCACACAATAAACATCAAACCTGAGAATACTGACTGATACGAAACAAACGCCTCTGTTTTTTTTAGGGGTTATTTGTCTGTTTGAAAATGCCCCCACCTCCCGCTGTTCACACCCCCCTCCTCGTTTAACTGACACTTCACAAGTGCTTTACACTCCGCTATAAACCAGGAGGGGATCTGCTCCGGGGGCTGGGGGCTGTGTGGATGAAGCAGTGCTGTGACCTCACGGTTCCTCTGCTGCTGCGTTGCTGGGATGTTGTTTGAGTTGCATGAGCTGTCCAAAATATTCTGTCAGGAATGCGTTAAGTAAATACATGGAGTATGATTCTTGGCTGAATGTTGTACAAGAATCCTCTGCTCTCTGACAGTTTAAAGGCATCAAATATTTTCTTTTTTATCCGAATATTTTTTTTCTGTTTTCCCTCCACTGGGGAAGTCCAATCCGTGTTTTTCCACACTGTGTCCGATCTGAGCGCTTAAAGACCACATACTTTAGCTCAGATGTGGCAGTTAACCCTTTAAACCATGTTTGTCTCTGGCCATTGCCCCGTTTAATAAATTGTTTACAATATACACCGTTTTTAAAAGGTCCATGGACTCGTTTGAGACATTCATCACAATAACAGTGAAGATAACAGTAATTAAAGAAGCCTTTGTCCGCTTTTACAGATCGACGGGTTTCCTGAGGAAGATCCTGAAGAAGCGTCCTCATAAAGAAGCTCAAACTCCGGAGGATGCAGAGCTGACTATGGCTGGTGCTCTGGCGGAGAAAGCAGAAGGTACAGTGCACACTGTCGCTCTCCACCACCTCAGAGTGATGGGTGCAGACGGCACAGAAACATACAAACGGACAAAAATGCAACAGCTGCAGCCGCTGGGAAATCTGACGTGTGTTTGTAGATCACAGGACTCTCAGATTAAAATAGACTTGTTTGGTGAAAAGCCGAATCTCAGCTGAGGGACGACACTTGGCTTGATTAAGTAGTGTGTACACATCGTTACCCAGAACACTTTAAACGCAGTGGGGAATCTGACTGATCCTCATCCTCTTTTTTGCTCCCTCCCCTTATTTTTCTTTCTCCTGTCTTCTTTCAGTCACCTCTCCGTCTCGTTCTCATCACTCTGAGCCCCCTGGTGGTCGAGTAAGTCGTAACCCCACCATAAAAATCAGCCGAGCCACGAGAGTGTCAGAGCAGTGGAACGCCTCGCTCAGCCGAGAGATCACCAACGCCAACGAGCTCCGGCACCTCGACGAGTTCCTCGGAAACCAGGTCTCATTATAAACACGGATGTATATTATATTTAGACATTTGTTTATACATATGTTTAGAGAAAGAGACGGAAGAAACGGCACGGGTCCAGCAAATAAATGCAGTTTAAACTCAACAAGTAATTGTTGTTGTGATTCTGGATGATATTTGAGAATGAATATGCAAATTAACCTTTAATAATTCCATATTCTGATCAGTCACAGAGGGGTTTCTCTGGGAGTTTGGTGGATGATCATAAGGCTCTCATTCATCAAATTATTCTTTTTGAATATATCCTTTTATCCTCTTTCTCCCTCTCTCTCTCTTTCTCCCTCTCTCTTTCCCTTCCCCCTATCTCTTTCTTTCTCTCCCTTCCTCTTTCTCTCTCTCATCTGTCTCTTCCTCTTTCCCTCTCTCTCCCCCTTCCTCTCTCTCCCTCTCTCTCTTTCCCTTCCCCTTATCTTTCTTTCTTTCTCTCTCCCTTTCTCTCTCTCCCTCTCCCCCCTCTCTCTCTCACCTGTCTCTTCCTCTTTCCCTCTCTCTCTCCCCCCTCGCTCTCTTTCTCTCTCTCCTTCTCTTTCCCTTCCCCTCTCTCTCTCTCTCTCTCCCCTTCGTCTCTTTCTCCCTCTCTCTATCTTCCTCTCTTTCCCCTTCTCTCTCTCTCTCTCTCTCTCTCTCTCTCTCTCTCAGGTGAATGATCTACGCTCCAGAGGAAAGCAGTTGTCAGCAGCAGAGCACATCTTCATCAGTGCCACCATGCAGTTCAGAGCCGACATTAAGAGCATGTACTCTGTCTCTGTGAGTGACCACCACACATTTTGATTTGAGTTTTCCACAATCAGCCAATGACCAGTTATAAAACTACCTGTTTATAAGGGTCCTTTTAATGAGGCATTTTTCCTCTTGTCGCAGTTGTAACAGTAGGTTCTCTGTACCCTCACACTGCAGGAATAACATTATTATTGTTCTAGTTAAGTTGCTCTGAAACCTTTGTCATGCAGACACACTCCTGAGGGGTGATTATACCGAACGGAATGAAAAATAAACAAACAAATGCATTGCACAGCCACAGTGTGAGCTCTCTTCTCTGTCTTGTTCCGCAGAAGCCACACATCGGCTACAAAGGCCTGATGAGGGGCTACCAGAACAAAGTGATCAGTTTGGCTGGAGAGAAGCAGAAAGGAGAAGTGCAGCTGGTGGTGAATCTGTTCCAGTCGGTTCTGGACGGCTTCATCAGAGGAGAAATCAAACGAGAAGAAGCTGAACCTGCTAAGGTAAGGACGGGTAGTAATGAATATTCAATAAATAATAGAGCAGCTGTCCTTTTCAAATAAGTATGTGACAGATCTGGGCAGTTTGCATTCTCCTCTGATGCATTAGAGGTGCTGTATCCCATATCTCAGTGCAAAGCTGGTAGGACTGGAGACAACTAATAATTCAGCAAAACCCAGGAGTAAACAAAGAATTAAGGCCCTAAACTAAGTATTTTTCTAAAATAAAATATCAGTAAATACAGTGTAATGAATGTTGGAGATAAAACACAATGTGTGAATGATTTATTTTCATTAAAAACATTGATCTGTGTCTGTCTCAGCCTCCGAAGGGTCGTAAGAAGAGGCGGAAAAAAGACAAAAATGTAAGTGCACACACACACACACACAAATGCAGGCAGATATTGAAGTTCCCTGATGGATAGGATTCAGCCTCTAACCCTGCATTTCTCCTGTAGTTGGAGAGTCCCCTGGATCACATGTTCACTCACTACCAAGTGAACATCATGCAGTCTTGTGATCAGTGCTCCTCATACATCTGGGGCATGGAGAAAGCTTACATGTGCAGCGGTGAGTAAAGTGTGTCCTTCCAGCTTTGAATCATTTTCTATTTGAGGTCAAGTTAATGATCAACGCAGTGCAGAGTTTGTGTGCCACTTGTTTTTGTACATAGGTCTTTTTATTAAAATGTGTGTAATACAGAATATACAAATGAGAGAAAAGGAAAAACAACAACCAAACAAAACAAGAGAATAATAAAACCCCCACCATCAATGCTTCTTATACTAACATGTAGTATTATGTACTTAAACACTCCTAAGTACATAGTCTTAGTATCATGGTAGGTGGTTTGTCTACTCAAAAGTGTGTGCAGACACAGGAAGAACAACCACACTCCTCACACACAGTCACCCGGAGGAAACCCACACAGACACAGAGAGAACACACCACACTCCTCACAGACAGTCACCCGGAGGAAACCCACACAGACACAGGGAGAACACACCACACTCCTCACAGACAGTCACCCGGAGGAAACCCACGCAGACACAGGGAGAACACACCACACTCCTCACAGACAGTCACCCGGAGGAAACCCACGCAGACACAGGGAGAACACACCACACTCCTCACAGACAGTCACCCGGAGGAAACCCACGCAGACACAGGGAGAACACACCACACTCCTCACAGACAGTCACCCGGAGGAAACCCACGCAGACACAGGGAGAACACACCACACTCCTCACAGACAGTCACCCGGAGGAAACCCACGCAGACACAGGGAGAACACACCACACTCCTCACAGACAGTCACCCGGAGGAAACCCACGCAGACACAGGGAGAACACACCACACTCCTCACAGACAGTCACCCGGAGGAAACCCACGCAGACACAGGGAGAACACACCACACTCCTCACAGACAGTCACCCGGAGGAAACCCACGCAGACACAGGGAGAACACACCACACTCCTCACAGACAGTCACCCGGAGGAAACCCACGCAGACACAGGGAGAACACACCACACTCCTCACAGACAGTCACCCGGAGGAAACCCACGCAGACACAGGGAGAACACACCACACTCCTCACAGACAGTCACCCGGAGGAAACCCACGCAGACACAGGGAGAACACACCACACTCCTCACAGACAGTCACCCGGAGGAAACCCACGCAGACACAGGGAGAACACACCACACTCCTCACAGACAGTCACCCGGAGGAAACCCACGCAGACACAGGGAGAACACACCACACTCCTCACAGACAGTCACCCGGAGGAAACCCACGCAGACACAGGGAGAACACACCACACTCCTCACAGACAGTCACCCGGAGGAAACCCACGCAGACACAGGGAGAACACACCACACTCCTCACAGACAGTCACCCGGAGGAAACCCACGCAGACACAGGGAGAACACACCACACTCCTCACAGACAGTCACCCGGAGGAAACCCACGCAGACACAGGGAGAACACACCACACTCCTCACAGACAGTCACCCGGAGGAAACCCACGCAGACACAGGGAGAACACACCACACTCCTCACAGACAGTCACCCGGAGGAAACCCACGCAGACACAGGGAGAACACACCACACTCCTCACAGACAGTCACCCGGAGGAAACCCACGCAGACACAGGGAGAACACACCACACTCCTCACAGACAGTCACCCGGAGGAAACCCACGCAGACACAGGGAGAACACACCACACTCCTCACAGACAGTCACCCGGAGGAAACCCACGCAGACACAGGGAGAACACACCACACTCCTCACAGACAGTCACCCGGAGGAAACCCACGCAGACACAGGGAGAACACACCACACTCCTCACAGACAGTCACCCGGAGGAAACCCACGCAGACACAGGGAGAACACACCACACTCCTCACAGACAGTCACCCGGAGGAAACCCACGCAGACACAGGGAGAACACACCACACTCCTCACAGACAGTCACCCGGAGGAAACCCACGCAGACACAGGGAGAACACACCACACTCCTCACAGACAGTCACCCGGAGGAAACCCACGCAGACACAGGGAGAACACACCACACTCCTCACAGACAGTCACCCGGAGGAAACCCACGCAGACACAGGGAGAACACACCACACTCCTCACAGACAGTCACCCGGAGGAAACCCACGCAGACACAGGGAGAACACACCACACTTTTCTGTATTAAATGAATCATAGTTTTCCTAATTTCTGTCCTTGAGTGTTAATGTCCTCTACATAAATCGTGCCTCCTGTTGTTCCAGATTGCAAACTTGTTTGTCACAAGAAGTGCCTCTCCAAACTCACCACAGACTGTAACACTTTCTGCTCAAAGAAGGTACAGTGAAGCGCTGCTGACTGAGCCGTGCTCATGACCAATATGTTAGTTATGTTCAGGCTTTGTGCTGAATCCTGTGAACGTTTTGTATTCAACCACGGAAAATGTAACTGATATAGACTTAAATATAGAAAGATTAAAAGAAAATAAAGTGTGTCTAACCCTCACTGCTGCTGTTTCACGGCCGTTCCAGAACGAAGAGGACTGTGGTTGTCAGCACTTTGGCGTGCGGCTCTGTCACCTGGTTAATGACAGGATTCCTGTTCCCGTGGTTCTGGAGCTGATGCTGGAGCACGTGGAGATGAACGGACTCTACACCGAGGGCATTTACAGAAAGTCTGGCTCAGCAAACCGCATGAAGGAGCTTCGCCAGCTGCTAGAAGCCGGCAAGTCCTTACTACAACGGGGTTCTTCCTCATAACGCTGGACACTTTCACACACACTCTTTCAGTGTTTCTAACGGACTGATGTGTGGAGTGTGTGAACACTAGAAACGGTCCCAAAAAAAACAAACGGGCCCTTGTCTGTTTTCCTTTAAAGTAATGTGCCCTGAGAGACCCTTTCTGTTTTTGTCAGTAACTAAACTTAACCAACACATGACAAACTTCAATTATGTGCAGTGCCCAGTCCAACAGCAGATGTGGGGAGGACAGGACGAGCTCTGAGATTTCTTTAGTGTTAAAGGGTTTTCTCTCACTCAATCGACAGAGTTTGATTTATTTAAATACCGTGTGTGAAAAGGCCTTTACATTCTGTGTCTGTTTTTAATCCCGTAGCTTTGTTGTAGCGTGTGAGTGGTTTACGAAAGTCCATTTACTAGCGTTCTGGATTGTTCTAATACCATGTGTCTGCCTCCAGATCCCCACACGGTGTGTCTGGAGGACTATCCGATCCACGCTGTGACTGGTTTGGTGAAACAGTGGCTGAGGGAGCTGCCCGAACCTTTAATGACCTTAGCTCGCTATAATGACTTCCTCCACGCAGTCGGTGAGTTTCACTGCACTTCACTTTCACTCCAAGGCCCCCTCCAGCTTCCTGCGTCTGCCTCAGAGGATCCAGTTAAACACTGCTCAGCTGTCTCAGGGGTTCTGAGAGGGGGGGGGGGGTACCAGGAGGAGTGTGTGGAGGGACAGATTTAGACGCTTTGTGTTGGCTTTTATATTCCTTTTCCATTTTACACACAGTCACCAGCAAACACTGCCTTTAACGTCTCTGCGTATTTAGTCTGTCTTACTGTAGTCCAGCTTTAGCGCAAATTTTTGAGCATTAAACCGTTATAGCAGGTAATTAACTAAAATTCATTCTCAAAACCAGGTCCAAGACCAGGAACATAATGAATAACGTGCGCATGATCAGTGCCGCGTCCTGTGCCTTAAAATAACCTCATAGTTATGGCATCATTTACGTCGTTGACAACTTAATGTCAAATCAAATTACACTTTTAATTACATTTCAATGTATTTCAACAAGATTTATAAATAATTATAAATAACAAATTCTCTAAATAAAATGACCTTTTCTCCTTTTAAGTCAAATTTACAAATAAACAATCATTTATTAAAAAAACTAAAGAAAATAGATGCGTGCACATATTTAAATTAAGTCCAGGGACCTGTTCCGCAGTTGACTTTACTGCTTTTCCATAACCTGCGATCTGATTGGCTCTTATTGATGAAGGGTGGGGCTTTTTCCATAAACAGAATCCATGTTCAGCGTTATTCAACCGTTTCTGGTTTTGCCTCCGCAAATTGTCCCCGGTCCTGCCCTGTGTGTGTCACTCATTACAGTCTCAGCGCTCATTATAATGCTCAGATCTGATTGGCTGAGTAGCCTCATGTGTAATGTATGGTAACGCATGCGATGTGAGTTTCCTGGAGCGCTAAACGTGAACCGTAACGACCAAAAGAGTCAAAGTTAAACAGCTCTTAATAGTTTATCAGTTGCAGGTCCGGTCCTGAACCCCAGTCCGTCTGGTCCTGACCCCTGCACATTAGTCTCACTGAGCATCAGCGGGACATTTCAATATCAATAAATAACAACACAAATTATAATTTTTTAATGTTTGTACAGCCACATTTTTCTATACGTTATTCTCCTCACACTTCTTATATTTTACTGTCTCTGTTCTCTATTAATAACTTGGACAGTCATTACTCAGTGGATGTAGCTGAGTCATGTTCCTCCTGTTTACGCTGCACAGTCAGTTTTTCTCCACTCCATTTTATTCTTATAGTGTACAAGGTACTGACGCCTGTGTAATATTTGTGCCACCTGCACACAGTCAGTTCTCTTTAATCTTGTTTTATTGTAGTGATTTTTATTGTACATTTATTGTCACTGTTTTAATTCCTAATCTCTTTATCTGCGGCTCTGGCATCCATTCGGTGATCTCTGTATCATCTGTATGAAGAAATATCAGTGATTTACTTTTACTCTGAGTTAATGAACTGAACATTAAAGCTTTATCCTAAATATTCTTCTCTCTCTACGTCTTCTCACCTGTGTTTGTAGATTTACCTGAGAAGCCAGAGCAGCTGCTCGCCATCTACAGGGTTTTGGAGGAGCTCCCTACGGCCCACTTCAACACTCTGGAGAGGCTCGTCTTCCATCTCGTCAGGTACGCGCCGCCTCGGCCTGCGTCTGAGTGGCAAACGGTCTCGGTTATAAATAGAGAGAATCAACGTACTGGCTTTAAATTGATTAAACGCCACTTAAAAATAAGTAAATTCAGTTTAAAATCAGTGGGATGATGATAAATGCATTTACACTGAAAGATAAGGAATGTAGGATTAAGGAGTTTAATCCAAACAGCTTCCTGTAATAAATATAATAACATAGAGAGGTTTTTATCCTGATTCTGGGGACACGCTGAGGTCTTTGTGAACAGGCTCAGGATGAAGGAACGCTCATGGACAGGATTAAATGTGTCCCTGTCTCTCCAGGGTCTCGAGAGAGGAGAAGAGTAACCGAATGACCCCCAACTCTCTGGCCATCGTCTTTGCCCCCTGCATCCTCAGAGGCCCGGACACTGCTGACCCCCTGCTCAGCATGAAGGACGTCGCCAAGACCACCACGTACGTCGTGTACACGTTGTTTAAAAGTTTAAAACCAGCTTTGTCCATCACTCCCTGGAGCTCAGTACGTTTTAATTGAACTCATGTTCTCTCTCGATTCTTGACTCTGCGTGTGTTCTCTGCAGGTGTGTGGAGATGCTGATAAACGAGCAGATCAGGAGATACAATGAGAAGATGGAGGAGATCGAGCATCTGGAGTACGCCGAGACGCTGGCGAAGAACCAGCTCAAACTCAAGAGACAAAACACGGTGAGGTTCTTCACTGCACACAGGGTCCAGGCTTTCTTTGGTCTTTGATCCAGACGTCCATGCTTTGTGTTTCTCTCTGTGTGTGCGTGTGCGTGTGCGTTAAGGCTGCAAAATGTTAGTATGTCTGTTTTACTGCTGTGTAGCAAGTGTCTGCACCCTGTTTTTTTGTTGTCGTTTTGAGCGACTGCAGACGATGCCAGACACAGAGAATAGTGTAGGTGTGTGTTACACAGGTACAGCTCACCCTTTAAATGGGGGATAATGACAGTTAATAATATACTGTGTGTGTACCCAGGCATTGTTGTGTGTGTGTGTGTTTGTGTTGCAGCTCAGTTGTTTAACCACGTCCATGCTTTCTCTGCTTTGTGTTTTGAATTCCTATAGAGCTGCCATTTACCCCTCAGGTTTACCTCTCCTTACAAAGGAGTGGCGGTATGTATTTACTCTGTAGTGTGCAGTTGTAGTGACTAGCCTCAGTGTGTGTTTGCGTTTGCATGTTTGTAAATGTAAAAGCACACACTCCTTTACTAACTTCCACTGGACTGTGTTTCTGTGTAATGTGGCCTTGCAACACTTTTTTTTTTCTTTGTTTTGGGATATTTTCATAGATTTCTCACAGGTTTCACTTTGTTTTTCCACCTTGGTTTGTTTTGTTTTGTTTTAACAGTGGTTCTGTATTTTGCATGTGACATACTTCATATAACCCCCCCCCCCCCCTTCTTTTTTGAAATTCTAATGGGAGTTTATAACTTCTCTGAACGTGTCGTGGGTAGTCTTCTGGTCTTTATCAGTTTTCTCCTCTTTGCTTCCAGAATGTGTGCAGTGTGAGGCCAGAAGCAAATACTTCACACTGTGTACAGCATCATATTAATGCATCGTTAAACCAGGACGGTCGTTAACTCGTCTGTTGTCATTCTACAATCGACCCCGTCCGTCCTGGTGGAGGCTGATGTGGATTAGAAACAGCTCTTAAAGCTTTTTAATATCAGATCCAGGCAAGAACAGAGTGCTTTGTGAATGTAGCCTCTGTCTGTTTCATGCCTTGGAGTCACATTTGTAACCGATTATGGTGTAAATTACACATTGTGTTGATGTATGTGTGTGTGTGTGTGTGGGCCCTAGGTGCGGGAGAAGCCTTCGTCCGACCTGCGAGTCGTCCCTGAGAACGAGCCGCTCGACTCGGACACCGAGGCTGAAAGGAACCTGATGGAGAGGATCAAGTCCATCAAACAGGAGAAGTGTGTATCAGCAGCGTTTAAACTCTGACAGGATGTAGATGCTGCATTAGAGCAGTGGTCAGCTGTGTATTACAATGATTTTAACTGCAGTTGAGCTGGTGGTGGTGGTCAGGCTCCTGAGTGGCCCGACACTCTATTTCGAGAGCAGGGTTTGATCCTTAATGGTGTCTGAAGCTTGGGAGTCTAAGGAGAACACGGTAGGTGTCGGGCTGGTGAAAGTCACGTGTCTCTGAGGAAGCACATGGGTGTCCTCACCCTCCAAGTGTTGGTGGCATCTTCTGTGATGGGAGTGAGAGGCTGAATACTGGCTGAAGATGGGGTACTGAATGTTGAAGTGGTGTTAATGGTCATGAAGTAATCGATTCACAAACGAGTGCGTTAGTCTCCATTGAAAAGCATCTTGTTAAAAGGGATGCCTGCGGTCCCTGTGTCCCTGACCTCACTGGTGTTTGTGGCTGAATGCCATCAAATCCACACAGCAGTGACTTCCCTGTAGAGCAGAGGGGGACTATCTGTAAATGCTCTTTATTTCAGAAGAAATGTTGGAGGAGAAGAAAGCATTTTGACTAAAAATTGAAGCTTATGTCTAACCTGTAATGTGTGTGTGTGTGTGTTCCAGAGAGGACCTAGCCTGCAGACTTCCAGACCTGGAGCAGCCCGGATCTGATCAGGAGAACCTGGACTCCGAGGCGTCTGCGAGCTCGGAGAGTCTGCTGGAAGACCGTGCGCTCAGTTCGGACACGGAAGGTCAGTATTAAGGTACAGGAACCCTGTCTTTATCTTCTCCAGTCTTGTTTCCGATGTCACTCTGAGCAATGACCCGTGTTTGGCCGCTGTCCTGTGTGTGGTGCAGGTGTGGACAGGACGCTGCTGCTGCAGTTAAAGAGGGTCGCGGTCCACGCTGCCCTGTAGCAGGTTACTATTTCACCGAACGGTGGAGAGGGTGGTGTGGGTGTTACTCAGAAGGTGGTGCATGTTTAGGAGTTTTTCTGTTGTGTCTTTTGGCATGAGACTGAGCATGGAACCTGCTCCTGTGGGAGGTTTGTGGGTGGTTTGTTTGTTTATGAAATGCTCTGTCCTAGGGAAACTAACCCAGTCAGAAGTTTGTACGGTGCTTGTGAATGGAACCCGGCGTCTGAATCTTCTGAGCTGCTGAAAAGAAGAATATTACAGTAAATGATTCAGGACTCTCAGAGATTTTACCATCATCAGCGTTCCCTGTGAAAAGGAGAAGTCAGATGTAGTCCACTGCTGGTGGAGGAGGAGAAGTAAAGACGTCTGGTTCCATTCCCCAGCGCTGGAAGTAGTCTCTGAGCCATTGAGCTCTTCACATCAACAACCTCTCTGTCTTTGTTTACATTTAACCTCTGAATGATACAGAAACTGGAGTCTTTACTGTGTGTGTGTGTGTTTGCTTCTCTACTGTAACCCAGTGGTTCTCAGCCCTCTTTCTGGAGACTCGCTGCACAACGATGTGTAGTTTCTCTGCTCACAGCGCCACTGCTCCAACTGAACAACTCCTTCACAAGCTCTTTGTGTCTGTGAATGAGAGAGAGACAGAGAGAGTGGTGCTAAGAGAGGCTTACTTCTCTGAGAAAAACTGTCTGTCTCTCACTCTTTCTCTGTCTGTCTCTGTCTCTCACTCCTCTCTCTCTCTGTCCCTCTCTCTGTCTCTCGCGCTCTCTCTCTCTGTCCTCTCTCTCTGTCTGTCTCCTGTCTCTCTCTCTGTCTCCTCTCTCTCTTCTCTCTCTCTCTCTCTGTCTGTCTCTCTCTCTCTGTCCTCTCTCTCTGTCTGTCTCCTGTCTCTCTCTCTGTCTCCTCTCTCTCTTCTCTCTCTCTCTCTCTGTCTGTCTCTCTCTCTCTTCTCTCTCTCTCTCTCTGTCTGTCTCTCTCTCTCCTATTGTATGATGCACAAATAAGTTTTGAATAGTTTTTGTGTAACGTTTAACATTCTCCCGCTCTTCTGTTGTTTTATGGAAACTCTGGTGCAGGAAAATCACAAGTTTTCATTTAATTCATCAAAAATTAACATGTTATTGCGCTATATTCACAGCCTCCATCTGTAACTGGTCTAAACCCACACTCACACAGACTTTCAGACACAGTATTGTCCCCAAGAACAGAACAAACCCATCACAGTCTTCTGCAGCTTTTTCGTGATTGAGCTCAGAACCAACGCAGCGCCCAATAAACTCTTCACTCTCCACACGGCTTCAGTCTTAGGTTCTTTTTCTTTTTGTCGAATAAATGATATTTGATGAAAGTGGAGAAAGTTTGAATACTGAGTTACATTTATACGTTACACACAAACTCTTTCAGACTTGTTTGTCCAACAGTTTAAAACAGCAGCTGAGCCCCGCCCTTTTCCCCTGACTTTATAAGGGGTCTGTACAGAGAACCACAACCTTATGGACCCTAACTGAGCATGACCTTGGTGCATGACGTCCTGGTGGGTTTGGTGTTTGTTGGTTGTGTTGTTTGTTTTTGTTTGTCGCACAAACCGACATTTGTCTCGTTTCTTTCCAGTGAAAACCACCTCAGTGCCAAGAATTCCCAAACCATCTTCCCCTCCCAAGTTTATAAAAGCTTCATCAGCAGAAAGCTGCAGCCCCTCGGGCCCCGATCCCCCTGCTCTCTCCGCCACGAGGGACCCTCTCCATCGCCGGCACCCCATAATCCCCCGGACCCTTCGTCTGCCACCAGGCATCTTGACCCACCCGGCCGTCCAGTCCCTGCCGCCGCGGAAGGCTCAGTCCATGACTCTGGTTCAGAGACGGCCGCAGCCCGGACGCAGAAAAGACAGCATCCAGTCTCTGTTTATAGCTCCCGGAACCGAGCTCCACTTCCCCCCGGACCAGGTCTCCCCCACTTCCAACGCTCAGGAGCCCCTCCTGTCCCCCCGACGCTTCTCAGACCCGGACATCGCTCACATCCCGGACGGGCCTTAACTCTGGCTCCGATGTTGACTTGGTGCTGAGGCTCTCTCCAGAGCAGGGAGCTTGCTCTGTGGTAGCGGCCTGTTCACACTTGCCTTTTGTCTGAATGTTGTCTGTATCTGCATCTTTAAAAGTCACTGATTGTGGTCTGAGGCTTGTCCACGTTCACGGCCCAGTGGCGTAGAGCTCCGGCTCCATCTGTGGACCTCAAAGTTTTATGTAAATGTTACACACGAGACTGAGATCCGTCTGGATTTGGACGCCGTGATCAGACTTCAGTGCCAAGGGTGAACCGGGCTGGTGTTTCCCTTTTTGTTTAAACCCTGGATATTTTTATGTTTTCCCTGCTGTAACACACACTTTCAGCTCAGTGACTGGGTGCTAAAGTTGATGAATATCTTCAGAGAAAACACTAAAATGTTTGGGAGCGCTGCACCTGCGGGACCTTCGGGACCTACTGGACCTGCGGGACCTGCTGAGAGTGAATCCTGAAGTGTGTTGAACACTCGCGCTCAGGACCAAAGTTTAAGCCCCTGCTATAAACGGCCATAGCACACTGACCCAGAACCAGGTCTGATCCACACTCTACAAGCGCTCAGCCACTGAGGAAAATCCCATTCAGCCGAATGAGAAACAGCAGAACACCAGACGGACATTTTGAGCGTGTCACTGTTATATTTATTAATATTTTGGCTTAGGTTTTAAAGTGAAGTCCACTGCGATGTTACTGCCTCGGTCTGTGTCCGAATATCGACCCGTGGACACACACAGCTTTGTATTCAACAAACACAAGGACGGTGTTGTGGAGAAGCTCCAGCTGCAGTGGCTCTTTTGGCTTTTCCCCTTTAAAAAGAGGCTCTCATTAAAGGTGATGGCTTCATACAGAACTCTGAGAGCCACTCGACTCTTAAACAGTTCTTGGTCTGATTCTGTAGAGGAGCAGATTATGACAAATACACATTTTTATAAATCTATCCCAGTCTCTTCAAGTCATTAATCACTCCCCAAGTTTACACACGTTATACAGTCATCCTCTGACGCACGTCATCGCCTCTTACTCCCGGTCACACAGCAAACACCCTGCTGTCCAGCTCCGTGCCTGTGTGGTGAGGGGAGATGAGGAGCGAGGGGGCGGTCCTCCTCCTGGGGCCGAACCGACCGTCTCCTGATGATTCGTCTGATGCTTTAGACCCCTGCACCCCTCGAGAGCCGTGGTAATGAGAGTTAAACACACGTTGTTAAGATTTAAAAACTCTCAGCGTAGTTACTTTAATTCGGCAGGTCACCGCCTCTCTGCTCTCTCTGTGACGGAGCGGGTGGTTTTTGTTTTCTGTGAGTGCCGATGTAATCCAATCCAAAAGTTCGCTGTGATTTAATACAGAAACAACGTTAATATCACCCTCCGCTCCTGTGCCACGCAGTAACGGAGGGTTCCACTGCTGTCACGGGTCTCAGCTCATTGTCAGATACTGAGAAACACTCCGTACTGCGGAGGCCCAGCTGTGATATGAGCTCCTGATGAATATTATTTAAAAGTAAGGGTGCTGTCGTGGCTGATTCGGCTGAATGGGGTTTGGCAGAAGCTTGTTTGACCTCACGACGTTGTGCCTGTGATAAACACGTGAGCGGAGTTGTGACTGACAGGTCTTTAGTTAAAGAACTAATGTTGATGAGTGGCTTCATACAGTTTTAAAAGCAGCCGAGTGGAGAACAGTCCTGAGAGTGTAACAAGCCCAGTGTGTGGGTGTGTGTGTATAAAGCTTAATGGAGATATGAGGTATTATCAGATGTCTCACTGCTCTGGAAGCCAGTCCCGTCGTCCGGACGACTGATGTCTCACCAAGCACTTTTCTCTGGAGCTGTATTAATGTGGGATTCTTTTTTTTTTTTCTGTTTATTTTTAAGGCCTCGGACCCTGTCACGGTTCTGTTTTATGCTTCGTTTATTGTTTTTTTACATGAACATTAGCAGGTAGTTGCACCATTCCATCTCTTTTCCATTGACGCCTCGACAAAGAAAGAAAAAGAAAGGACCACAAGGAGCACAGAGGACTCTCCTGAGGCCGACTGAGACGCTGGTGTTTGATCTGTTTCCCGTGAGCGTATAAACTGTGGAGGGACGCTCCGCGGAGTGGACCCCGGACCTGTTCTGTGTTTACACCCTAATGGACCATTTTTACCCCTTTTTTTTTAAACCTGAGCGCAAAACGAAATAAAAACAGCACAAGACACTTTTCTCTCGGAGGAGGAGACGAAGCGTTGCCTGACGGCGTTCTTTCGGGGACAGTTTATTGTTAAAAGTAAATATGATTAGATCTGAAGAATAAATTCAATACTATATTCTCAAAGTTGTGTGGGGATTAATGAAAGGTTAAAGACATGGTGATAGTTCTGTAATAAAATCATAAACATTCGAGAGTAAAGTGTGATTATTTCCAGAGAAAGTGGCAGTATTAACTTTTTAAATCAAATCTGATCCTGATGATGTTTGGAAAGATGTTTTTTATTTATTTTTTTAACACGAATCGGCCACTTTTCACTGGAAATAGCACTGATCCCATGTTGTTTTATAGTGTTACAGGTGTGTTGTAATATCAATGTCATAATAGTATTGGTTTTATGCTTCATATTTAACACTTTTTATTTTTAAGCGTGGCCCTGAGAGAGCTGTCGTCCGTTTGCCATGTTCCCGTCTCGGGACTGTAACCTGTCGCCCTCTTCTCTCTGATCTGTGTGCACCTCATCTCCGAGTGTATTTCCCTCTGTTCAGTGGCTGTAAGAAGGTTGTGGTCGGTGAGAATCTCTTGAGAGAAGTTGAGGACGCGTGCCGTGTTTACTAACGTCCCTGTAAAAACCTGCTGGTGTGTGTTCGTCCTGTGAGGAAGTGTAAGGATGTGGCTGAGAATGAATGAGTGAATGTTAATTATTAATGTTTTACAGGGTTAGGACCAGACTTTTTGTTTTTGCTTTTTTTTGGCTTTTATTTTGTATCTTTCCACACAGCTGTTTGTGTTTAATGGACAGATCGGACTAATTATTTTCTTACAATACAATTTGTACTTGCTGCAGATGTGTGTTTGTGTGGGTTTTTTCCTCATGTTTAGTTTTATCAGGAGTCTCTCATATCTCCTCAGTCACGGCCAACATCCAGGAACTTCACAGCAGAAATAAAAGGGAGAAGCAAAGACGTCCACGTTGTTGTTTCAAATGTCCTTCGCCCCTGGAAATGCCTCAGAACATAGAGGGGCAGGTTTTAATTTCTGACACAGCCATAAAACTCTGTATTCACATTGTGTTTCACTTGAAAATGTAGTCCCTTTCAGAGACAACTTTAATAACAACCTGCACCTTAAAGTTCTCCCTCACTTTAACACATTAAAAGGCATAACCTACTGCAGTGTGCTTTAATCATCATTGTATAGCAATAAAACTTTTATAAGCCCAGTTTTATGCTGATTTTTTAAGAATGTGTAATGTTATATATCATTAGTGCTAATGCTAGCAGTAGCACATTGTTTAATGTGTTTTAGACGCAGCAATACTTCAGATTCACCAAAGTAATTGAACATAGATCACAAAAGTGGCCTTAAAACAGCAGAGCAAAGTTTCATGGACTTGACAAAATACAGTTCAGTGTTTTAGGGAAAGAAATGGCTTAAAATGGTCTTTTTTTGGCCTGGGTTTCATGTGACATGTAAAGCACCAATGGACTCGCCTCTGGAGGGCTTCCAGCTACAGGTGAGTGGTTGAGGAATTGAGCGGGTGGAGATTGAGGTGAGGGCTAATGACCGATCAAGACATTTTAAGGCCTTCTGGGACTTTTCCAGAGGGAAAAAATATAATTATGAGTTGAGGGGAGCTGTTGGGGATCAAATTAAATATTTCTACTTCTTTTTTATATAGATAATGTGTTTAATTGTGACCATAAACGCTGTAATAAACGTTTAAAACAGTAAGGTGTAAAAAACCCTAGAATTTAACCCGTGTAGTGCACTATGTAGGGTATGAAGCTCGCCCCTAAAGCCGCTCCGTTGTCATGGTGAGGACTCTTATTTTGTACTTGTCCACGTCACTCCCGGTCGGTGCGATGGCTGCTAGCAGACTGGAGATCAACTTCGTTCGGCTGCTGGCGGAATGCGAGAGCAGAGCGGGAGAAAAACGAGATAAAGATGGAGAAAATGAGAGATGGCGGCTGGAACAGGTGCGGAAAGAGAGAGATAGAGGAGGGGGAGCTGTGGCGAAACGCATTAAACTAGGATAAATTATAAAGCTGAGATTAGCTAGCTGATACTTAATTGAAATTTTCCGTTCCACCTTAATAAAGTGTATCTGTTAGAACGCGAGCCCGGCTCTGTTTAAGGTGGAACTGTGAATTGAAAACATGAAACTTAGCTTTATTCGTGAAATGAGATTTTAAAATGGTTTCTCGTTGTGTCACAAATAATAGAGAAAGAGCGGAGGAGATAAAGAAGTGATTAATTTTAAGGAAATTAAATATAATAGAGATGCTTATTGAAGCTTGATTTAGCCTGTTTTGCCTTGTAAATTATTTTATAAACTCTTGTGTTTATAACAACGTGTGTGTGCCAGGAATCGTTAAATATATTTTTAAAAATAGCCCTTTTCTAGTCCTATTTTATGCCTCGCAGTTGTTATCGTACCTTTAAGACTGGTTTATGTAAATGAGTTCTCTTCTGATTGGTTATCCTTTAATTCTGCCACCTTCTGAATCAGTCCACTGTGAATGGGCATTACATGTTTATAGACGTGTCCATGTGTTCCTGGTCTGCAGTGGTCAGAACTGTCCAAAAGTGGACCCAGGAAGGATGACAGGTGACCAGTAGCTCTTCTGTGGGATCGGTCCAGAGGGACTCACCTTCACTCCCTCCTCCATCAGTGAGAGTCGGACCCGGGCCCCTGTCGCCGCTCACTACTCGTCTTCCTTCTGACCACTGCACACCGGGAACTCCCCCCAGACCTGAGTTCTGGAGACACTCCGACCAAAACATTATGAACATCACTTTAATGTGGCCCTCAGATCCTTACACTGACCATTTCTCCTGCTCCCAACATCAACGTCAAGAACTGACTGTTCACTCGCTGCCTGACGGGGGGACAGCGTTATTTACAGTGTGTTATTGTCAGTGGTTTTAATCTTGTGGCTGATCTGTGATTAGAACTCCACACTGTGAGTCCTGTGTTTGAGTTGTTGTTTATTATTAGACAGCGCTGTAAACAACAGAAACCAGTGTAAAGCAATTTCATAAACTACACAGCGACAAGCAGCTGATTGGATGCCACCTCGTGGTGCTGTGGTCTTATGTTTTTAGCCTGTACTCTTCAAAATGGTGGTTCTACAAGGGTTCGGATCATGAAGGGGTTCTAGAGATGGACGGAGAATGTGCTGTAGGTTCTACACAGGTTCTACACAGCACCTTTTAGAAGAGGATTCTATACGGCACCAAAAACCGTTCTTTTATTGTTACGATGTTAAGTTTGTTACAACAGAGGAACCATTTTGGTGCTGAATAGATGTAATGTGTGTAATTATTTGTCATTGTACAAGGTACAACAAAGTCATCCACAGCACCCGGGGAGCGTTTGGGGGCATTCAAGGGCACTTCAGCCGTGGAAGTCCCTGCTGGTCCTGGGGATTGACCCGGCAACCTTCTGGTACCAAGCCCGGTATCTAACCTGAAGAACCCCTTCATTAAACACTCACTCAGTCACTTGCACACACACCTGTGGACAGTCTTTAGCCAGTGCTTTATTTTTATAAAGTGCTGAAGGACTAAAGAATGATTGTGTTCAGTTTAACAGCAGCGTTAGTGTTTTTCTGTGTTGTATCCGACTTGTTCACAAAGCTCAGAAAAACAAAACATCCTGCTGCTCCAGGTGTGTCTTTATCAAAGCCCTCCCTCAACACAGAGGAGCTGTGTATATAATATATATCTATTTTATTTTTGCAGTACGTTGCTGCTCTGGATGAGATGCTGGTCGCTCTGAGGAAGAATCCGAGGTAAAGCTGAAGTATTAGGGATTTCCTGAGACTGGGTTTGTGGAATTATGTCGATATATAAACTGTCGGCCAATTCTCTCGGCTCCACTGACCACACAAGAGCTGCGGTGATTCGGTTGGTGGCCCACTGAGGGGTTTAAAAACTCCAGCAGCACTGCTGTGTCTGATCCACTCTACACCAGCACAACACACACTAACACACCACCACCACGTCAGTGTCACTGCAGCACTGAGAATGATCCACCACCACATCACACCTGCTCTGTGGGGGTCGTGAGCGCTGAGGAACAGGGGGAGAGGGGATAACAAAGTATGCAGAGCAACAGATGGACTACAGTGTGCTCCTGTGTGGTCAGTGGAGCAGAGAGAGTGGACCGTGAGTGCAGAAATAAGGACGTATCAGGAGTGTTATCGCTGACTGATGTTTATCCCCCACAGACTTTAAATCCACATGGTAATGTCATGTTTGTTTTTTTCTGGTAGTAAACCGTGCCCTGAGCTGCTGACGGACTACACCCGGAAAGTGGACTTCCTCAAGGGCCTCATAGAGGCTGAGAAACTGGTCAGTGTTTATGAATCTCATGTCCATCAGCACTCAGAGCTCATACCCCTCACTTCACTGTGAGGTAATGAGGTTTAGAGTAGGGTCTAATAACAAAATTAATATAATATCAATTAAAATACTGTACAGACGTTTACATACGGAGAGAAAGATCACTTTATTCACGACTGAGGGACTTTAACTCACTGAAATACAGTGAAAGTAGAAAAATCTGAGACTAAAATAATAACAATGATTTATTTGTTTATTGTAATAAAGTCATTGTGAAGTTGGAGATATAAAAGAAAACAAAGTAATAAAATGTAGTAAACCGATATAACATTTAGTTTTTACTTTTACATAAAGTTTAAGTTCTTTAGCCAAAGTTTACATCATAGATTCATCCGTACATCCATCCACTGTCTGTAACTCTTATCCAAGTTCAGGGTCGCGGTGGGTCCAGAGCCTATCTGGAATCATTGGGCGCAAGACAGGAACACACCCTGGAGGGGGCGCCAGTCCTTCACAGGGCAACACACACACACACACACACACACACTCACACCTACGGACACATTTGAGTCTTCAATCCACCTACCAACGTGTGTTTTTAGAGTGTGGGAGGAAACCCACGCAGACACAGAGAGAACACACCACACTCCTCACAGACAGTCACCCGGAGGAAACCCACGCAGACACAGGGAGAACACACCACACTCCTCACAGACAGTCACCCGGAGGAAACTCACGCAGACACAGGGAGAACTCACCACACAGAGATCTGATTGGACGAGAGCTGTTCCCTGAGCGCTGAGACTTTTAACTCTCCCTGTATCCCTCCATTTTAAAGCTATGTTCCATTAACCCTTCATATGCTCTGTCGCACCAGAGAGGGGCTTAAAGGTGGGCTTCACAGCAGCGTCAGGTGTTACAGAGCACCACCTCCAGCTCCAAACTGCACATATATTGTGTATGAAACAAAGGACATGGAAATGATCTTGTTTTTTTTTTCCCCCTCTGACTTCCTCAGACGTCTCCGACAGAGAAAGCTTTAGCGAATCAGTTCCTGGCTCCAGGTCGAACTCCTACGATCCCCACGGAGCGAACGGCGGTGTCAAAGACGGTGCACATCCAGAGTAAAGCTCGCTGCACTGGGGAGATGCGCTCGGAGCTGATGGGGACGGTAAGACTCCTCTCTCTCTGATCTGCAGCCTCCGGAGCAGCGGGGGGTGGACGGTAAACGCTGGGGTTAGGGTTAGTCTCACACACACACACCTGTAGACAGTTTTACACACTGAACCTGCTGATGTTAAACTGCAGCTCTGTGGCTCCGCAGACAGATGTTTTTGACCCAGTATTTACTCCACTCTGAATTACGACTTTAAGAAATCAAGACACAATAGTGCTGCGTAAAACACGCTACAGCTGACTGTGAAAAGACTTCACACGGTCAGTAACTCTGCGGAGCGTAGTCTGGGTTTTGACGTGACCAAGGCCTCGTGATTCAGTGTCCACAGCTGCGTGTGTGTGTTGGGTTGTGAATGACGTTGTGGAGGAACCCTGCTGAGACTCTGAGCTCCGAATACGTAACGATGCGGACGCAGAGCGCTGTCTTCACAGTGGAACGGTGTCTGTGATGTTGCTGTTTATTTAAACTCTGATGATGTCCCTGTTTTCTCTGAACAGGTCGACGCTGGGGCAGGTGGGTCATGTGTTTTTATGTTTTATTAAACAAAAGATATTTTTAATAAATGACACTTGGTGAAGAATGTGGTGGAGTCATCGTTAACGTGTGTGTGTTGTTGTTTTTTTTATCTTCATCAGGTTTATCTGAGACAGAACTCAGGAACAGAAGGTAACACACACACACACACACACACGCATTCTTACCTCATTTCTTTCTCTTCTATCCCTCCCCCCTTTCTCTATTTATAAATAATGCAGATGTAGTGTGTAATAATGACCTGACAAACCTGAGAAGTAATTTCTGCCGTTGCTCTTTATCTCTGTTCCTCTCAGTCGCAGCGTTCCCGTAGACGAGCGACAGAGCGCCGCGGAGCTGGACGCCATTCTGCAGCGTCACCACGGCGTCCAGGAGAAACTGGCCGAGGACATGTTGAACCTGGCCCGAAATCTGAAGAACAACAGCCTCGCCGCTCAGAACATCATCAAACAGGACAACCAGGTCAGGCCCCGCCCCTTTACCTCTTCTACTTCACCTGTGGCCCTGTCCAATCACGTATCAGACACAGGAAAGTGGGCGGAGCAACTGGGGGCTGTGTTTCGGTCACATGATTCAGTCCAGCTCAGCCCCAACACAAAGGGTGAGCGGGTTCAGCTCGGGGGCTCCGGTCCGGTTCTGGTCCCTTGGCGATGGAAAAGGGGTAAAATAAAAAATTTAAAAAAGCAGGTCGTGGATTTAAAGCCTTCAATAAACACTCTCTCACAGACTCCTGAGAAATGCAAGACCACCATCTTGTGGTCAGAACGTGACTCCACATTTTAATGGAAATAAATCATTAGTCTGTAAACAGTGACCGCAGTGAGACGGCGGCGGTTTGTTGGAGCTGTAAACAATATTTTGACTGCTTTGAGAAACGCGGTCCGGTCACACAGCCCAGTGAACACACACACACACCACGGGAAAATCAACAACGACCTGTCATTTGACCAGGGGACAGGACACAAACTGGACACACAGTCAGGACCTCGGGCTGAAAATGAAGACTGTCTGATAAACAGCTGTCAGTCGGTCGTACGTCTTCCGTCACACACTAATTCCTTGCTGCTGAAATATTTCCTGTGGGTTGAGTTTATCTCGGAATCTCGGACATGTTTCACACTCAGGAATTACAGAAATGTGATCACAATCAAGTTATAAATAACTCAACATATGTTTACAGCTGCTCCGCAAAGCTGCCGTCTCACTGAGGTCACCACAGGCTGTTCACTCTCTGTTTACTGCACTTCAGACTAATGCTGCATTTACTTTAAATCTTACACTCAGAGTCACCACAAGGGGGCAGCCTCGCGTTTCTCAGGAGTCTGTAACTGTATAATGATCTTATACTGTGTTATTACAGTGGATGGTTATTGACCAAACAGACTGTGTGTGTGTGTGTGTGTGTCGATGTTTATATCTGTTTTATTTATTTTACACACAGGAAAATGAGAATTAAAGGCAAAGGTGTCGCCCAAACACCGATCACATCTTTAAACTAGGTCACGGAGAGTGTTGATGATATTAATAATAAAGGACTCTGCCGGTCATTCTGACCATTCTTTGGACCCTTGAGTTGTGTAAAGAAAAGCAAAACATTATAAATGGAGTTTAACGACAATGATAATGGTTATAAATGTCATTATTACATTAATATAAACACGGAGAACTTCAGAAAAGAATCAGAATCATTGTATTTTCCCAGGTATGACTTCTGCTGAAGCTAAAATCTCAACAGAGCCCAGATGTGAGAGGTCCCTGTAAAAGGAGCCCAAGAAAAGACCTAAAAGTGGCAGTAAATGTGTTAGAGGCTGCACCTGCTCCACTTGAATCTGATAAAATGTTTAAATGGTTCTTTTCTTCCTCCTTTCTTTTCCGTTCCAGACTCTGACTCAGTCCATGCGGCAGGCCGACGTGAACTTTGAGAAGCTGAAGCTGGAGTCGGAACGTCTGGAGCAACACGCCAAAAAATCTGTCAACTGGTTTTTCTGGCTGATGCTGATTTTAGTTTCCTTTACTTTTATCAGTATGATCCTTTTCATTAGACTCTTCCCCAGACTCCGGTGAGAGAGAGAGAGCAGGGGAGAGAGAGAGAGAGAGAGCAGGGGAGAGAGAGACAGACAGAGAGAGAGAGAGAGAGTGTTAGATAGTTAGAGATACACATTAATATTCAAAACATGAGTGAGAGGGAGGAGAGTGAGATGATAGATTAAGAGTGTATCATCTCAGTCTCTGAATGAGTGAGGGTGAGTGAGTGATGGAGTGAGAGGGTGAGTGAGTGATGGAGTGAGAGGGTGAGTGAGTGATGGAGTGAGAGGGTGAGTGAGTGATGGAGTGAGAGGGTGAGTGAGTGAGTGATGGAGTGAGAGGGTGAGTGAGTGAGTGATGGAGTGAGAGGGTGAGTGATGGAGTGAGAGGGTGAGTGAGTGAGTGATGGAGGGTGAGTGAGTGATGGAGTGAGAGGGTGAGTGAGTGAGTGATGGAGTGAGAGGGTGAGAGTGAGAGGGTGAGTGAGTGAGTGATGGAGTGAGAGGGTGAGTGAGTGATGGAGTGAGTGAGTGAGTGAGTGATGGAGTGAGAGGGTGAGTGAGTGAGTGATGGAGTGAGAGGGTGAGTGAGTGAGTGATGGAGGGTGAGTGAGTGATGGAGTGAGAGGGTGAGTGAGTGATGGAGTGAGAGGGTGAGTGAGTGAGTGATGGAGGGTGAGTGAGTGATGGAGAGAGAGGGTGAGTGAGTGAGTGATGGAGGGTGAGTGAGTGATGGAGAGAGAGGGTGAGTGAGTGAGTGATAGAGTGAGAGGGTGAGTGAGTGAGTGATGGAGGGAGAGGGTGAGTGAGTGAGTGATGGAGGGTGAGTGAGTGAGTGATGGAGGGAGAGGGTGAGTGAGTGATGGAGGGAGAGGGTGAGTGAGTGAGTGATGGAGGGAGAGGGTGAGTGAGTGAGTGATGGAGGGTGAGTGAGTGATGGAGTGAGAGGGTGAGTGAGTGATGGAGGGTGAGTGAGTGATGGAGTGAGAGGGTGAGTGAGTGAGTGATGGAGGGTGAGTGAGTGATGGAGTGAGAGGGTGAGTGAGTGAGTGATGGAGGGTGAGTGAGTGATGGAGAGAGAGGGTGAGTGAGTGAGTGATGGAGTGAGAGGGTGAGTGAGTGATGGAGTGAGAGGGTGAGTGAGTGAGTGATAGAGTGAGAGGGTGAGTGAGTGATGGAGAGAGAGGGTGAGTGAGTGAGTGATAGAGTGAGAGGGTGAGTGAGTGAGTGATGGAGGGAGAGGGTGAGTGAGTGAGTGATGGAGGGTGAGTGAGTGAGTGATGGAGGGAGAGGGTGAGTGAGTGAGTGATGGAGGGAGAGGGTGAGTGAGTGAGTGATGGAGGGAGAGGGTGAGTGAGTGAGTGATGGAGGGTGAGTGAGTGATGGAGTGAGAGGGTGAGTGAGTGAGTGATGGAGGGTGAGTGAGTGATGGAGTGAGAGGGTGAGTGAGTGAGTGAGTGATGGAGGGTGAGTGAGTGATGGAGAGAGAGGGTGAGTGAGTGAGTGATAGAGTGAGAGGGTGAGTGAGTGAGTGATAGAGTGAGAGGGTGAGTGAGTGAGTGATGGAGGGAGAGGGTGAGTGAGTGAGTGATGGAGGGAGAGGGTGAGTGAGTGAGTGATGGAGGGAGAGGGTGAGTGAGTGAGTGATGGAGGGAGAGGGTGAGTGAGTGAGTGATGGAGACAGAGAGAATGAGAATGAGAAACACACGAGTCACATACGCCTCCAACAACCCGTTTAACCCATGGCCAGAGTTCAGAAGAGTGTCCTAAAGACGTGTTCCTTGAACAGCTTGAGTTTCGGGTCCGGGCGTGTGTGCACCTTAACCCCTTAATGTCCGAGTGAGCGAACTACAGTCATGGAGCATTTGCAGAACGTCCAGCTTCTGAAATGTGGACATTCTGGTCTGAGATAAAGAGCTGCAGGTCCAGAGTCAGTGTTACGACCTGGACACACACACACACACACACACACACACACACACACACACACACACAAAAGTGGATTAAAGGCTGGGTATCAATGGAGGAAATAGTGGAGTGCTTTCTCTGTGACATACTGGAGGAGGAGTGAAAGTATTACCACTTTAAAGTGCTTTGTGCATGTTCTTAAACGTCATTAATCACCACTCACTAAAGGATTAAACTTCTGCACGACACAGAGACGATTACGCACTGGTATTACACCCGCTACATTAACGTACAAAACATTACAAACGCTACGGTGAATTCATTGCTATGACGCAGGCGAAAGGACCCCTCTGTGACATTACATCACACACCCACAGTCTAACATTTGCATATCAGCTCCTAACCAATAGGAGAAGGGGGTTTCTGTTGGTCCTTTTATCGTCAGCCAACGTCCTTAAAGGAACACTATGTAAGATTTGGGGTTTTGACTCCTGGGGCTCCCTCTAGTTTCAGTAGTGTTTACAGCACTGTTATAAAGTCAGTGGAGAAGCAATGGTTCCCTACCCTCCTCCAAAGGTTACATAGTTTTGTTTCTGTGGTGCTGAGCCTAGAGTAGAAAAAACACATGCTCCATTCTCTCTGTTGCAGGGCAGTGAAACATCACAGTGACTTTGAAGATGTAATTTAAAGGTAAAAATATTACATAGTGTTCCTTTAAATGTGTGAAATAATAAACACTGAAACACTTTGACAAACTGTGGCTGGAACTCTGCAGACACTTGCTCTTCCCACATTTGCTTTTAAAGGAAGGGCATTAATCAGGAGTGTGTTCCTCTTAGCGATTATATGTAGCCTGTACTTATAGCAGTTTATTCTCCATGGAGTGGGTCCACCACAGACGTGTCAAACATGGACAGAATCTCTGATGCATCCAGGACACTAGGTGTCAGTTTAACAGCGGTTTCATGCTGTGAGGAAGAATCACTGGAGGAAACTCTGTGTTGCTCTTTAAAGGAACATTTTGTGATTTATTTTTATTTTCCTGTTTTGTTAAACTTAGCAAATAAATAAATAAATTGTGTATATTACAGATGTGGACAGTGTATTCTCTAAAGATGATGGATTTATGTGAAATTATTTCATTCATTGTCTGTAACCCTTATCCAGTTCAGGGCGGTGGTGGATCAGTTCCGGAGCCTACCCGGAATCACTGGGCGCAAGGCGGGAACACACCCTGGAGGGGGCACCAGTCCTTCACAGGGCGACACACACTCACACCTACGGAGTCTCCAGTCCACCTACCAACGTGTGTTTTTAGAGCACCGGAGGAAACCCACACAGACACAGGGAGAACACACCACACTCCTCACAGACAGTCACCCAGAGGAAACCCACGCAGACACAGGGAGAACACACCACACTCCTCACAGACAGTCACCCGGAGGAAACCCACGCAGACACAGAGAGAACACACCACACTCCTCACAGACAGTCACCCGGAGGAAACCCACGCAGACACAGGGAGAACACACCACACTCCTCACAGACAGTCACCCAGAGGAAACCCACGCAGACACAGGGAGAACACACCACACTCCTCACAGACAGTCACCCAGAGGAAACCCACGCAGACACCGACGAAAAACATCCAGCCGACAGCGTCCTGTGTCACTGATGAAGGACTAGAGGACGAGCGACACACACTGTGCAGCGACAGATGAGCTACTGTCTCTGACTCTACATCTACAAGGTGGACCAACGAGGGAGGAGTGTCTCACAGAGTGGACAGAGAGTGGACACAGGGTTTAAAAACTCCAGCAGCACTGCTGTGTCTGATCCACTCTACACCAGCACAACACACACTCACACACCACCACCACGTCAGTGTCACTGCAGCGCTGAGAATGATCCACCACCACATCACACCTGCTCTGTGGGGGTCCTGAGCGCTGAGGAACAGGGGGAAAGGGGGAAATGACGAATGCAGAGCAACTGATTACAGTCTGTAATTGTTTATAGGACTCTGACCAAGTTAAACTCATATCTGTTACCAAATCTATCCAGAAACCCATTTCTATATTAGTGCGATCCTGGTGTGCTATAATTGGTTGAGCTGAAAATGTCATAAAGCTCAACACTGATAAAAATAAAGGCTCTAATTTAATTCTTGGCTCAGACGTCCACTTCTAGGAAAACCCTTTAAAGGAACACTAGATATTATTTGTCATTTAAAATTACAGCTTCAGGGTCACTGTGATGATCCACTCAGCTGTAACAGGGAGAATAGGGTCTCTTTCATTGCTACTCAGGGCTCAGCACTGCAGAAACTGTACTGTGTAACTGCTGGAGGAAGGTGGTAAACTCTTTCCCAGTCCCCTTTGATTTAAGCACAGTGCTGTAAAGGTGAATTACATTCTGCAGCTCTCTAGGGGGCAGCCGTGGAGCAAAATTACCAAATTTTACATAGTGTTGCTCTAACGTGCAGATAAAAGGTTTCTTCACACACTCACATCTCATTAAAAATGATTTTGATCTAAGGGTCTCTTAGTGGAGGGTGAACTGAGGGGGAGCCAGGGGGCTGTTGGGGGCTTTTTTTTTTCAAACGGATGCAGTCCGTTTTGTGTTTCTGAGTGAATCTACAGAGTTTCTGTCAGTTTGTGTTTCCTACATTCATTTCTTCTCACACCTACGGACACTTTTGAGTCTTCAATCCACCTTCCAACGTTTGTTTTTGCAGCGTGGGAGGAAACTGGAGCACCCGGAGGAAACCCACACAGACACAGGGAGAACACACCACATTCCTCACAGACAGTCACCCGGAGGAAACCCACGCAGACACAGAGAGAACACACCACACTCCTCACAGACAGTCACCTGGAGGAAACCCACGCAGATACAGGGAGAACACACCACACTCCTCACAGACAGTCACCTGGAGGAAACCCACGCAGACACAGGGAGAACACACCACACTCCTCACAGACAGTCACCCGGAGGAAACCCACGCAGACACAGGGAGAACACACCACACTCCTCACAGACAGTCACCCGGAGGAAACCCACGCAGACACAGGGAGAACACACCACACTCCTCACAGACAGTCACCTGGAGGAAACCCACACAGACACAGAGAGAACACACCACACTCCTCACAGACAGTCACCCCGAGGAAACCCACGCAGACACAGAGAGAACACACCACACTCCTCACAGACAGTCACCCCGAGGAAACCCACGCAGACACAGGGAGAACACACCACACTCCTCACAGACAGTCACCCGGAGGAAACCCACGCAGACACAGGGAGAACACACCACACTCCTCACAGACAGACACCCGGAGGAAACCCACGCAGACACAGGGAGAACACACCACACTCCTCACAGACAGTCACCTGGAGGAAACCCACACAGACACAGAGAGAACACACCACACTCCTCACAGACAGTCACCCCGAGGAAACCCACGCAGACACAGAGAGAACACACCACACTCCTCACAGACAGTCACCCCGAGGAAACCCACGCAGACACAGAGAGAACACACCACACTCCTCACAGACAGTCACCCCGAGGAAACCCACGCAGACACAGAGAGAACACACCACACTCCTCACAGACAGTCACCCCGAGGAAACCCACGCAGACACAGAGAGAACACACCACACTCCTCACAGACAGTCACCCCGAGGAAACCCACGCAGACACAGGTAGAACACACCACCACTCTGTGTGACAGAGACACTACCTGTTTCTAGTACAAAATAATCCAATATAATATAAATACATCACTATGGCAGCACATTTAGGTAAACTGGTATTTGTTGGTGATGCAGTTCCACTGCCCCACAGCCCAGAGATGGGAGGCGTTACACCACTCCTGCCGACACGTGGCATTGAGAAAAGTGAACTTAGGATGCTCTGGAGCAGCTGCACATAAGTCTATTTAGTTCCATGTTTCCTGCCCACAAGCTGGGCACTGAACTCATCTTTAGTGCAGTGAGGGATCTGGGGGTCAGAAGGGAACTGGAACACACTTCTCAGACTGGAACCGAGGCCCAGTCCACCTCTGAACCACGTGCTCTCGAGCGGATCAAAAATACTCCCGCTGTGTCGCTGAATACTGACCTCTGCAAGTCTGGACACGCCTGGACGTTAAAAATAAAATAAAAGCTGCCCAAAAGGGTTCTTTGGAGCAAAGCCAATGCAGAAACACTTTTGGTTCTACACAGAAAGGGCCTGTTGGTGCAACAGTTTGGTGTGTTCTCCCTGTGACTGTATTGGTTTCCTCTCACAGTTCAAACACACGTTTGTAGGAGGAATGGCTGTGTGACAATGTGCACAGGTGTGAGTGAGTGTGTGATATTCTCCACAGGTGTGTGTGTGTGTGTGTGTGTGTGTGTGTGTGTTCCTGCCTTACACCCAATGATTCTGTGTAGACTCTGGACCTGCCATGACCCTGAACGGGATGAACAAATAAATAAACTTTTGGGACATTTTCTGACAGAAAACTATTATGGGTTTCCTCCGGGTGACTGTCTGTGAGGAGTGTGGTGTGTTCTCTCTGTGTCTGCGTGGGTTTCCTCCGGGTGACTGTCCGTGAGGAGTGTGGTGTGTTCTCTCTGTGTCTGCGTGGGTTTCCTCCGGGTGACTGTCTGTGAGGTGTGTGGTGTGTTCTCTCTGTGTCTGCGTGGGTTTCCTCCGGGTGACTGTCTGTGAGGAGTGTGGTGTGTTCTCCCTGTGTCTGCGTGGGTTTCCTCCGGGTGACTGTCCGTGAGGAGTGTGGTGTGTTCTCTCTGTGTCTGCGTGGGTTTCCTCCGGGTGACTGTCTGTGAGGCGTGTGTCATTAAGTTAGGCTTAAAGTATACTGAGTACACACTTGTATGATATTTTCAGCACACTTCTAATAAAATGTTTAAAATATATTTGAGCTGTTGAAACTCTAAATACAAATAAAAGAAGTGTTTAAATTATGAATAATCTACGTATAGTGTATTATATAAAAATAAGTCACTAATATAAACAAACAAATTTACCATGTCACAAATATGATTTATATAATTTGTATTTTACACACACACACACACACACACACACACACACACACACACACACACATAATTAAAGGAGTGGTCAAAATAAAGTGAAATAACATGACCTAAACACATCAGCACAGTTCATTGTGTACTCTCTGTTTTCCCAAATGGATTTCTTTGCCGTGCCGCAGCTAATCATGCAGCACTTGACCTCACTACTTCTCTAGCTGCCATCAGATCCTCACAGCAATATCCCAGCAGCTAGTTTAAAGCCTTCCCAGAAGAGTGGAAGCTGTTATTGCAGCAAAGGGGAAACATTCTTGATGAATCCCTTCATTTAGTGAATGGCTGCACTAACAGGGTGATTTCCATTAGAGCCGAAGCCTGCTGTTGTTGACCAGGTTCTGACCGGCTCTGAGCGGTGGAGGTCAGGTCATGCTGAGGGGTTTAATTTCTCTCAGAGCCTTTCTTAGGGCTAACAGGATTGGGGAAATGTTAGCTTGCGGCTCTGCTAGCAGCCAGACGCAGCAGGTGTAAGGTGTTCCTGGAAAAGGAAGCGAAAACACAGGAACATTGTGATTAAGAAAAACACAAAAGAGCCATAAACACAGAGAACCACGTCACGGCCATTTTGTTCCTTCGGCTTCACGTCAAACCCAAGATGTGTGAGTACTTACAGGCTGCACTTGTGGTTTTCCCCTCTATTTAAAGGGGATGAATTATGAAATAAAAAAACACTGGTTCAGTGCATACTCACATTAATGTGTGAATCTGGAGCCCAACAACCCACACACTGTGAAACAAGACCCCAGTCAGTTTTCTGTGCGCTGCCTGAGTCTGAAAACAGCCGTTCTCATTCTGCTCCACTCCTGACGTCAAGTGCAGAGACTTTAAAATGGCCCTGCCCCCTCGTCTGAGTCTGTCCAATCACAGCGCTGGACCCGTGTTTATGTGAGAGCACAAAGACGAGGTAAAACTCAGTGAAACAGACACAACGAGCGCGGAGAAATAAGAGCACTGAGTAAAAACGGAGAAGAAAGAGAACAGAGTGAAAACGGCTAAAAACCAGAGCTTCTGCTCCTCGCTCCTCACTGCTGTGCGCTCGGGGTCGGGGTGAACAGCGAGTGGCTCATTATCATTTAAAGAAACAGGTGCTGAAAGCGGCCGTTCACGGGTTACCCATTTGTTTCATTAAAATTCAGAACTGTGCCCCCCTGTGGAGAAGAGGGAGAATATGTTCTCTTTAAATGCAGAGGTAACATTTAAAAATTGCTACGATTATAAGCCCCTCTTCCCCATTCATCAGCGGATAAAGGCCGACCACAGACAGCTTTTGGAAGGTGGAATATTCTCAGCATCACTGTTGTGTGTGTGTGTGTGTGTGTGTGTGTGTGTGTGTGTGTGAATGTGTGAAGGAGGATTTGTGGCTCAGGGCTGTTTCCCGTCCTCAAGGTCAGTTTGAACGTCACTGGCTTGGTTCACCTTGAGAATCTTACAAGTGGAATGACAAGGTCGAAAAATAATGCATGAAAAATAAAGACCTTGCGTTGAATCCTCAAGGCTCTCCGGCGCCGTCTGGAGCTGTTCCTGCGCCGGAAAACAATCCATACGTGTTCAGACAGTGACTCCGTTTAAACACCGTCAAAATTCATTTTTCATAACAACCTCATAATTAAGAGGGTCTCGTGATAGGGGGGGAAAGGTCTGTAGGAAATACTGTGGTGAACGTGTTGAAGGAAGCGAGGCAAACATAGCACTATGAAGCAGAATGTTGTTTTATAGAACAGACACTTTCTGGACTGCCCCGAACCCAGCACTTAAAGGAACACTGGGTAAGATTTGGGTTCTTTGCTCTTGGGGCTCCCCTTGGTGTACTTTTTATAGCATTGCATTGAAATCAATAGCGAGGGAGGGGGTTGGTTTCCTACCCTCCTCCAGAAGTTACATAGTGCAGTTTCTGCAGTGCTGAGCCTGGAGTAGCAGCGACAGAGGCGCTGTTCTCCCTTTTACAGCTCAGTGGAGCATCACAATGATTTTGAAGCTGTAATTTTAAGGTACAAATATTACGTATTGTTCCTTTAACAACACACCAGACTGCAGGGAAGGTAGTAAGAGGAGAGTGGATACATACATATCGTTTACCACACACCTTGTACACAACGCAACAACACAAACACAGGCATAATGACAGCCCCTACCCTCCTCCAACTACACAGTGCAGTTTCTGCAGTGCGGAGCCCGGAGTAGAGATGACAGAGGCTCTATTCTCCCTATTACAGCTCAGTGAAGCATCACAGTGATTTTGAAGCTGTAGTTTTAAAGTAAAAATATTACCTGGTGTTACTTTAAAGCAGCTGAGTACAAATACAGGGGGTGTCTGATGAATGGAGTAGAAGGGGGCTTATAAACTGCAGAAACAGAGGGTGGACCACAGTCAGTGACTGGACCCCTGTGCAGCGACTGAAGGTGTGTTAAGGAGGTGAGAAGTTCTGCACAATCACTGAGTGTGCTTTGCTTGACCTTTCGTCTGTTTGTTTTCATCTCTGCGACGTCACGCTGTGTGTAAGCCGAGCAAACGCGGTGTAAGGTGTGGTCACCGTGCAGTGTTCGCTGACCTTTATGAACGCTTGTCGTGTGAAGTTGTTTTCCCGAAACTAATGACATCAGGTGAGCTCAGATTTACTGTAGCTTTAACCCTCACTGCTTCCATCTCTTTTACCGCAGCTCTGTGAAAGACCTTATCCTCTCTTACAAGGGCCACATTGTGAGGAAACCCCTTGTTCAGTGCATGAGTGCATTAATGTGGGAATCCACCAACTCACACACTGTGAAACAAGACCATGAAAACATGGGATAAATGGGGCATTTTGATTTTGAGTCTTCATTCATTTATTCATTGTCTGTGACCTTTATCCAGTTCAGGGCGCCGGTGGGTTCCGGAACCTGCCCAGAACCACTGTGCGCAAGGCGGGAACACACCCTGGAGGGCGACACACACTCACATCTACGGACATTTTTGAGTCGCTAATCCACCTACCAACGTGTGTTTTTGGACTGTGGGAGGAAACCCACGCAGACACAGGGAGAACACACCACACTCCTCACAGACAGTCACCCGGAGGAAACCCACGCAGACACAGAGAGAACACACCACACTCCTCACAGACAGTCACCCGGAGGAAACCCACGCAGACACAGGGAGAACATACCACACTCCTCACAGACAGTCGCCCGGAGGAAACCCACGCAGACACAGAGAGAACATACCACACTCCTCACAGACAGTCGCCCGGAGGAAACCCACGCAGACACAGGGAGAACACACTGAGAATTAAACACTGAGAATGTTCCCTTGAGGGTACCACCACAGTGACAGTTTTTCTGAGAGTGCAGAGGTACATCTAAAGTTATTTTCACATCTGCACCCCAGACAAAGTCAGTAGGACTAGGTCCAGACATTTTCCGAAGTCCTTATTTAAGAAACTAAAGGCATTTATCTTGGAGATAACTACTACATCTGTAACTCTGAACAGAGAAGAAGGGTGTAGGGGTTTAATCGATCACCCGAGGGGGCTTTAAACAAGTCTGGCCTCTACAAAACAAAGCCATAACATCCTCTTGTTGGGTGGTTTTTAGCTGCCGCTGCTGGAGAGGAAATAAAACGCTGGATCTGTGTTGGAGACGTAGAGACGTCCGGTTCCATTCCCCACCACTGTGAATCACTGCAGTCCCTACAGTCGTCCACTTCGCACCAAAACTCTGTGGTGTTTGTGCACGTCTCCTTCACTGAATCGCACAGATGTGGAAAGTAGGAGCACGGCGGAACTGTGTTGTGATTGCCAGCTCGTGGAGTGCTGACAGCGGAGATAAACGCTGTGTTTCCAGTCAGGTGAGGAAGGCCGCAGTAATGTGATTATCAGATATGATGATGGATTAGTGGCTGATGGATGAGGAGCGTGTTATGGTCTAATCTCAGATTTACTCCAGCCGAGATGTTCTCTGCGTCTGTGGGGATTAAATCACCCAAACCTGGCCCACTGCCCTTCTGACCACCTTCACACCAGCACCGAGTCTGTCCACGGGTGTGTGTGGGAGTGTGGAACATATCTGTACGGATCTGGTGGCAGTTATGAGCACTTATGAGTTATGAGTAAGGTCGGGTATTAAATAGGGCACTTCGTATCATCACATATCCCACCGCTCCACAAGCCGAGGCCTAGGTTTGGGGCGGAGATGGGGTGGGCTTTAGACCCCTGTAGACGTCACGTGGCCTTGACTTTACGCTCAGGTGCAGCTTATCCATGCTTTACTCTGCAGATTACACAATCTGCCTCACCTTGGGAACATTAGAGCAGCTGTATGTGGTGTCTACAAACTTTTACACTTCTAAAAACCCTTGCTCTACTCTCCAGGACACTCCCTACACGCCTCATCCCTGGATAGTGCTTCTACGTAGTGAGGGAGTCGCTGTTTGAGCGCCCCCTGTGTGTATGTGTGAACGCTTTGTTCCTGATCCGCGCTTGTGTGTGGATCCAGTCCGGGATTTGCAGGTGGCCGGGCGCCCCAGCTGACTGCAGGAGTTGTTTACTGGGGAGAGAGAGAGAGGGAGAGACGAAGCACACGGACGGCTACACGAAGGGAGATTAATACGCGGATTCCGGGGCTATAAGTTTGTATACACCTCTATTTAGTCGCGTATTTAAGGCAGAACGGTGGAACGCCGTTCGTGTGCGTGTTTTATCGTGGTTTACCGCGGTTGTTCGGAGGAACTGGAGCTGGAGTCTCGACCGCGGCGCGGTGCTGCACTGTAGAGACAAAAATCACACTCGCGAATATTTTTAAGGAGGCGCCGAAGCACCCAACAGGTTCGTGCGGATTTAAGGTGGACTCCTGTGTTTTTCTTCACGCCGGGGATCGGGTCGCTGTTTCCCAGGAGTCATGCGTGAACCCGGGACCTGTGGATTAACTCCAGTGTCCTAGGACTACAACAACAACGTGGTGAGAGTTCGGAGTTTGGGCCCGAACCCCCCCCCCTCGGCGCACGCACCAGGAACGTGGAAGACCCCCGAGAGGCGTCGGCGGTGAGGGGTAGCGGTCCGTGCGCGGTGGTTTCCCCACGTTTTTCGCGTTTTTTCTGGGATCCCCGAGCCACGGGAGTGTGGCCTTTCGGGCCGCGCAGGCCTCCGCTTCTGCCCCTGGGACATAACACCACCCCCTCCTCCCTAATGTTCACGCACAGCGGCGGAATGGAGACGTGCGAGCGCTTCTCTGGCGCCACGACCCAGGACCATGACGTCTGACCCCTGCCGCGCGAAGAGAGAGAGCAGAAGAAGCTCCGTAGATCACATTAACATTAATATTAATAACAATACAGCGAGGGGGAATAAGAAGAAAGTGGACCGCGCTGTTTGTTTTGGGCTCAACTTTGCTCTGACCTCTCTCCTCTTCATAGTTTATTTTTGTTTTGGGTTTAGTTTCTGCTTTTGACCTCTTCCAATCACAGCGCGTGTTTTTGTTGTTTTTTTGTGTGTGATTATTTACTGCAGTGTGATTGGTTACTCTGTCTAGTGTGATTGACTACTGTGGGTGGCTGAGGAGCAGCGTGATTGGATCATTTGTCCAGTGTGATTGACTACTGTGGGTAGCTGAGGCCCTGTGTGATTGGCTGCTCTGTGCAGGGAGATTTTTGTTTTTATTTTATTTATTTATTTGATTTTTTTTTTACTTTTTCTTTTAAACGGTGTGTCTGAGGGGCAGTGTGATTGGTTACTGTGTGTGGCTGAGGAAGGAGCAGTGTGATTGGTTACTGAGGTGCAGACATGGAGCGGACGGGTTCAATGCTGCTGCTGTGGATGGTGACCGCGCTAGCGCTCTGCTACTACGGAACCGGAGAAGGTGAGTACCTAATTCTGTACTAAATGTTGCACTTAATACCGTACTGAAGTATATTGTTCCATATGGTGTAATATTTATTATACTGTATTACGCTGTGTCCAAAATGGCTCCCTGTTCACTCTTCACTATATTTGTAGTGCACTATTATAGGGAACTGATTTCAGGAGGGTAGTGAACGATTCGTGGGGTTTTACCAAACTATGTAGTGAATAATGCGTAATGCACTGTGCTATAACACACTGTGTACTGTACTGCAGTGTACTGTGTAAATGTACTAGAATGTGAACTATACACTGTAGGGTAGTGATTACTGTCCTCAATATTATACTGTACTCTGCACTTTTATTTCTTCAGTTGAAACAGGGAAACACTCCCATATTGTTGCTGTCAATTTCGTATTTTCAAACTGTAACTTTTTGGGAAAAACTACAAACTTTATTTATTTATGATTGAAGTTAATGTAACGTGTTTTTTTCCAAACTATTTTGTACCACAGATAATAATAATAATAATAATAATGTTTAATATTTTCAAATGAGTTGAAGAGATGAATAAGGAACATAAATGAGGTTTTGTTGAGACGCTGATGATGCAGTGTGTATACATTAGAAAAAGTAGTTATTCAGGCTCAACACACAACAGCAGCACATTACACTATACACACACACACACACACAATTACAACAACAACAAACCACAGCACATAATACACATAAAAGTTTAGGAACTACTGCCTGTTGTAAGTGTCCTGAGTGAACAGAATGTGATGAAATATAACATTGATGGCCATTAACCACCTCAATATGTTCAGCTTTACTTGGGTTCATTGGGATTTATTGAGATGTGCCATTTTGCATTAAAATGCCTTGTATAAGAGCACCCCCCCCTTTCTCTCTGTCTCTCTCTCTCTCTCTTTCTCTCTGTCTCTCTCTCTCTCTCTTTCTCTCTGTCTCTCTCTCTCTCTCTTTCTCTCTTTCTTTCTCTCTCTCTCTCTCTCTTTCTTTCTCTCTCTCTCTCTCTCTTTCTCTCTTTCTTTCTCTCTCTCTCTCTCTCTTTCTCTCTTTCTTTCTCTCTCTCTCTTTCTCTCTCTCTCTGTCTCTCTCTCTCTCTCTTTCTTTCTCTCTCTGTCTCTCTCTTTCTCTCTTTCTTTCTCTCTCTCTCTCTCTCTTTCTCTCTTTCTCTCTCTGTCTCTCTCTCTCTTTCTTTCTCTCTCTCTCTCTTTCTCTCTCTGTCTCTCTCTCTCTTTCTCTCTTTCTTTCTCTCTGTCTCTCTCTCTCTCTCTTTCTTTCTCTCTGTCTCTCTCTCTCTCTCTCTCTTCTCTCTCTCTTTTGCTCGCTCCATTTTCTCTCTCTCTCTGTCATAAATTCACTCTTAGTGGAGCAAACATATTTTTCAGGATTAGAATCTTTGATTCACTCACTCTTCCCTTTCTCTCCCTTTGTGTTCCCTCTCCTCCTCCATCCTCCTCTCTTTTCTGGGGATAAATATTATCTTGTGTTTATTTAGTGTTTAATCTTTCAATTTATATCTTACATTTTTTTGATGTTAGAGATTTATGACCAGTTTCCCACATAACTTCATCCTGAGCTGCTGCTCTTATTATTATTATTATTATTATTATTATTAATATTTCTGCTGTCACTACTGAAGAGCGAGATGCGGAGTGAGACCACAGTGCCCCCTGTCTGTCTGGAAGGTCCAGGTGTCCTTTTATAGTAGTCGTGTAAAATAACTGTGGAAGTGATGTGGACTCTCCCTCGCGTCATTATTTTTGTCTTAATACCTGTGTAGAGTGACCTCAGAGGTACACCTTATACCTCTATTTTAGTCATTATACCCCTCACATAACTGTTACACACCTAATATAACCACTGATATACACCTGTAATACACCACACATGCATTATACCTTTTTTACCACTGGTTAACCCTCATATTTCATTATACACACTATTCTCATTTTATAAACCTGTTTTTCACCGTTAAACCCCCTGCCAAAGCCGTTATACACCTCTTTAAAGAGTTCAGACTTGAACCGAGGCTCAGGACCCTGTGGAGTGTAAAGCTCTGATTATTCGGCTGTGAGGGTAATCGATGGTGAGGGAGTGTTTTCCTGTATTTGTTTGTTTGCTGTTGTTCGCCGTGTGTGTGTGTGTGTGTGTCGTCCTGTTTGGCTTCTCGAGTGCTCTGCTGTTGGGAATGGTATGCCTCCCAGAATGCATTGCGTGAGGAGTGTGAGGAATTCCTTTGAAGTGGCCCACCCTGTAGGTCTCTCTCTCTCCCCCTTTCTCCCTCACTTCCCCCGCCTCTCTCTCTAACACCCCCCCCCCCTCTCTCTCTCTCTTTCTCTCTCTCTCTCTGTCTGTGAGACTTTTCCTATTCCAGGTCGTGTAGCTGATGGTTTTCCGTTCGGCAGAGTGGGAACGTTGGTGTTGTTCCTGCCTTTGTGCTGTGTTTATTTCTCTGTTTGTTTGTTTGTTGTGGTCACAGCTGTCTCCATTTAGAGCTGAACTCTAAACTTTTAGGAAGCAGTGATAGAAACTAATGAGAACATCTTTAAGTTCGTAGTGTCTTTCGGTTTTACACAGTTTCTTAGTTTTATATAAATGTTAAATGCTGATAAATCAGACGTTGTTTGTATGGTTTCTGTACGTAGGAATAGTTCAGTGATGCACGGTGTTTAGGTCTGAAGCTGTTGATGGCAGAGACTCGTGCCGGTGGTTGTTAATGGAACCAGGCGTCTCCACATCCACAGCACAGACCCAGCACCAGCAGCAGTGGCTTTCACCCGTCTGAAGACCTTTATACGGCACAGTGGTGATGATGGAGGATAGTGGGAGGTTTCTTTGGGCACTGTTTTGAATCACACTGTCCCTAGTGTCTACATCTACGTCATGAATATTTGATTTAAAAAGTTGCATTGCTCTTTTTCAATGTTAAGAATGACTAAATGTTCCTTTTACGTCTGAAACGGCTCAAAAACAAGCCAAGTGCCAAGTAACGTTTACTGCGCTAACTTCCTGGGGGGGCTTTTAGAGGCCGACGTCTGGTTCCATTCACCACCGCTGTGTACGGCTCGCCCCAGACCTCTCTCTGTGACTTCGCTCTCGTCACTGTCTCAGCCGTTTAGTGAAGGAGAAAGTTTGGTTCCCCTTTCATCAGATCTAAATCCCCCTGGTATTGGCCCGAGGCTCGTGGTTGCCGTCTGTTACAGAATTACATCACTCCCCAACAATCTGACCCGATGATCTTGTTGCCGTTTACAGCTTTAGCCGTCGCTGACCTCACGCTGTAAGATCCCGGTCAGTTCTTCTGGTATGTGCGGGGTGTGTGTGTGCTCTCTGTGTGTGTGTGTGTGTGTGTGTGTGTGTAAGTGTATGTTCCAGCACCTGAGGGGTTAAATGTATTTTTAGAAAATGTGGTGTCACTGAAACTGGACACAGCTGCAGGACTTTGAGCTTTGGTTTGGTTTCTTGGTGAAAACAGTTGAGTTATTAATCGCTGAGTCGTTGTTTGGTCAGTGGAGAGGTGTGTGGACGTTTGATTGAAACTTCCTGCGTTTTTCTTCTGAAATAAAGAAGCATTCTGGTCACGTTTGATATTTATAATTGACACTGGGGCTGGGCAATAATTCAATACCAATAAATATTGCAATACAAAATGTTTCAATAATAATAATAAACATATTTTCATTATTTCAGTGCACATTATTCAGTCACTGACTGACGGTCATTAGAGGGCGCTGTCGAGTTAATATCAACATCGGAATTATATCGTATCGACCGAGATTAAGAAATGTATATAAATTAATACTCTGTTTGATTAATAATGTTTTGCTATTATCATAACCCTCTACTGCTCTGGAAATACTTTACACTTAATATAGATACATTTGCTGTAAGGATTTGATGGCAAGTTACTGATTTTGAGTGATTAGTTCTATCGGATCTATCCTGAAACTACCGGACAGCGCTACATCGCTCTGAAGCTTCCACTGCTCCACAGCCCAACACTGCCCTCTGTAGACCCCTCTGGCAGACGGTTGGCGTTGGGGATGAGAGGCGACTTCTTGTACACCAGCTTTTGGAGTGTGAAACTAGAAATTATAAATTTTTTTTGTTCCAAATACAGGCCTGGAAATTATGTTTTAGAAAATAATACAGTAATCAATATTAAATGCAATTGTGACGATTCTGGGGAACTGCAGTTCTCTCTGGTTTGTTTACATTCAGCAGCACTGCGTCTTTTAAGGTGGTACGATATATTTGAGGAAAAAAGAGAGTGAACATTGCTGAAGTGTAAATTGTAAGTTTTTATTCACTGTGAATTACCAGAGAAATGTATTTGTTTTTTAGTTTTGTAGCTGTTTTTCTCTGTGTTTACTTTCATGCAGTTAGCGCACTCCTTAATTTAGAGTCTGTTCCGTCTACAGCAAAAAAATGTCTTATTACTGTCACTTTAAGAACATTTATCTTTTATCTAAAATTATTTCTGGGACAATATATCAACCACAAAAGTGCTGTTGGGGAATATTTCTGGACACACCACAGGTCCGTTTGAGCTCTAAAGTGGGAGGGGCAGTTGCAAAGGTGTGTCATTAGGGGGCGGGGAGACTGGGTCACTCATTTGCATAATGTGATCTTTCATTGTACTTGAATATGAAGACTATAATTAATGCCTATATCACAGTTGAGACTGAGGGGGCGCTGTAGAGACTCGGTTGACCACAATAAATAATTACTTCACGGTTTATAAACAGATTTAACTATTTTATTTATTCCAGAGCCACTCAACTCTGCAGTTAATTAAATAAAGGTCTGAGGAAGGAGAGTGAATGTGCTATTTTCTAACGTATTCTCCTCCTTGAAACGTCTGTGACCTGCTTTGGTCAGAGCCCCACAGCAGTGTTCTCCCCCTGTGTAAACAGCCCCTGTTCAGAACGCCCGCTTTCAGCACCTGTTCCTTTAAATGATAATGAGCCGCTCGCTGTTCACCCCGACCCCGAGCGCACAGCAGTGAGGAGCGAGGAGCAGAAGCTCTGGTTTTTAGCCGTTTTCACTCTGTTCTCTTTCTTCTCCTTTTTTAAGGAGGCTTGTTTTATTCCGCGTTTTCCGACTTAGGATAGCTGCTTGGGTGGTCTTGTTTCACAGTGTGTGGGTTGGTGGGCTCCAGATCCTCACTCTAACTTGTACATCCACTGAAAAAGTGATTTTTCTTTTTTTATAATATGTCTCCCTTAAACCCTAGATTTCTTGCGTTTATTTATTTGTGGTGGGGTTTAATGGCTCCACTTCAGCTCTGGTGGTGCTGCGCCGCGGGGGCTTATTTTTCGAGGCTGTATTTTAAGTTTTATGAGACAAACACAAGCGTCTCTTTCTTCACTTCGTGTGCCGTGAGCAGATCTCTGGACACACGGCCGGACTGAAGCACTCCTCTGTAAAATGTATGTAATCCTTCTGTTTATTTCACTGTAAACCTTCCAGCAGGGGTCAGCCGTCTGACCTTTTTGTGGGTCAGTGAAATTCAGCCCTTCAACCTGTTAATGCAGTGGATACGCAGTCCTGTGATTATATCGTTACGTATTTGAAGGGTTTTAATCAAGGGTTTGTCCCTGTTTTGCTGCTACTCTTCTGGGATGGCTTTAAATTAAGTTTGAACAGTGCTGTGAGGATTTGATGGTGACCGCAAGAGCATCAGGGTCAGGTTCTGATATCCCAGAGCTGTTAGCTGAAGCTCCATCACTCTAGTGAACACAGCCCAGTGCTCGGGGGTTTATACCCCTCTGGCAGACATTTGGCATTGAGCCTGGTGAGCTTCAGCCCTATTAGCTTTGGGGTAAAGTCATTATTACAGAAGTATCTCAGTTGTTCTAATCCTGTCAAAATACAGCATTTCAGTTTCAGGATTCCTGAGACTTTGACCTGTTCTAAAATGAGAGGTAAAAATAACCTAGGTTAATAATCCCTTCAGAATTGATATGTGGGGGAATATTCCGTCATATTCTGGGTGAAGGAGTTTTTCACATGCTCTAGCCCTATTCGGACCGGATTAGTGTTACGTGGGGAGCTGGAGCAATGTCATTTTTGTGTTGAGCAATGTCAACACACCACACTCCTCACAGACAGTCACCTGGAGGAAACCGATGCAGACACAGAGAGAACACACCACACTCCTCACAGACAGTCACCTGGAGGAAACCGATGCAGACACAGAGAGAACACACCACACTCCTCACAGACAGTCACCTGGAGGAAACCGATGCAGACACAGAGAGAACACACCACACTCCTCACAGACAGTCACCTGGAGGAAACCGATGCAGACACAGAGAGAACACACCACACTCCTCACAGACAGTCACCCGGAGGAAACCCACGCAGACACAGAGAGAACACACCACACTCCTCACAGACAGTCACCCGGAGGAAACCCACGCAGACACAGGCTGAACACACCACACTCCTCACAGACAGTCACCCGAAGCGGGACTCGAACCCACAACCTCCAGGCCCCTGGAGCTCTGACAGAGACACTACCTGCTGCGCCACCGACTTAAAGATTAGGACATGTTCATATTAATACGTATGGAGGCTACTTGAGGTGTTTCGTTCAGCCGCTGAGCTTTTATTGAGCTCGTATATTTCACTAAACCCCGCCCTAAGCTCCTCCGTTCTCTGGAAAACCTGCGGAAATCTCCTTTACCCCGAGAAATGATGCAGTATTCCACCACAGGTCAATTCAGATAGGGTTAATATAACCTTGGGTTTATTTTTACTGCTCGTTTTACAGTAGGTCAAAGGCTCAGGATCTTTCCTTAAACTAGGTGTTGTTCACAATAGCAGCAGATGGATGTGTTACTAACGTGCCCTGCTCTTTTATATCACCATTAAACAGTTTATAATATCAGTTATAATGATATAACTGATATTATAAACTTACTGATATGAAACTTACTGACATCCATTTGTAAAATAACGTTATCCACAAAATCCCCACACACCACTAATCCCCTCCGAATAGGGCTTTAGACTCATGTGCAGCTGCTTCAGAGTGCGTAGTTTCTATGGAGTTTGTAAAAGCTGTGTTTGTGTAAAAGTGAGTGAATGAAAAGTGTGAAACATTGAACTCTCACCTGCTCTCAACCACAACTTAAACAGACTCCACACACATACACACACACACACACACCCCACAACACACTCTCTCTATACACACACACACACACACACACACAATACACTCTCTACATACACACACACCCCACAACACACTCTCTCTATACACACACACACACAATACACTCTCTACATACACACACACCCCACAACACACTCTCTCTATACACACACAATACACTCTCTACATACACACACACCCCACAACACACTCTCTCTATACACACACACACACACACACACACACACACACAATACACTCTCTACATACACACACACCCCACAACACACTCTCTCTATATACACACACACACACAACACACTCTATATACACACACACACACAACACACTCTATATACACACACACACACAAGACACTCTCTATATACACACACATACACACACCTACAACACACTCTCTCTATACACACACACACAACACACTCTCTACACACACAACACACACTCTCTATACACACACACACCCCACAACACACTCTCTCTACATACACACACCCCACAACACACTCTCTCTATACACACACAACACACACTCTCTATACACACACACACACACAACACACACTCTCTATACACACATACACCCCACAACACACTCTCTCTATATACACACACACACACAACACACTCTATATACACACACACACACAAGACACTCTCTATATACACACACATACACACACCTACAACACACTCTCTCTATACACACACACACAACACACTCTCTACACACACAACACACACTCTCTATACACACACACACCCCACAACACACTCTCTCTACATACACACACCCCACAACACACTCTCTCTATACACACACACACACACAACACACACTCTCTATACACACATACACCCCACAACACACTCTCTGTATATACACACACAACACACTCTCTATATACACACACACACACACAAGACACTCTCTATACACACACACACACACACACACACACAAGACACTCTCTATACACACACACACACACACACACACACACCTACAACACACTCTCTATACACACACACACACACCTAAAACACACTCTCTATACACACACACACACACACGCCTCCACCCTTCACAGCACACTCTCTCTACACACACACAGGCATTCTCTCTCTCTCTCTAGAGACACATTCTCTCTCTACACACACACCCCACACCACACTCTGTCTACACACACACCCCACAACACACTCTCTATACGCACCCCCCACACACACATACACACACACACTCCCTCACCCTACACAGCACACTCTGTACACACACACACACACACACACAGCCATTCTCTCTCTCTAGACACACATTCTCTCTTTACACACGCACACACACACACTTTCTATACACACACACACACACAGTCATTCCAGGTGTAAACATCAGGCAGAGTTTTCTCAGACTGTGGTTCTGACCTGGACCTGTTCCTCTGTTTATTTTACAGAAGTATCTTTATTTTTTATTAATGATTAACTTTTATAAATTGAGTGACCACTAAGAATTATTCAGTGTCTTCTTCGCACCGCTCAGTGTCCACTCTGAACGATCCAGTGGCTGCTCTGAGTTATTTATTGCGTAAAACAAATGGCCGCCGCTGAATAAGACCCGGGACCGGAGTCGGGACCGGACCGGAGCGGACTCTGAGCAGATCCAGAATGCAGACGGAGGACGGACACGCTGCTGTGTGTGAAATATTTTATGAATTCACGTTGTGTCTAGAGCCGCGGTTTGGAAAAGTAAACAGTGGAAATATGGAGCTGCGGCGGCTCTCGGTGATGGAGAGGTGGGCTTCATTAATATTCGCAGCTCAGTGTCGGGGAGTTTACGGAGTTAACCTTCAGGGGGTCGCGATCGTTTTCCTGATCCGTTATGTCATGGTTTTGGAGATACAAGGTTTTGTTCTGACAGCTGTCATCGACGTACACGTCAAAAGTTTTATTATTATTTATTAAATTATTATTATTACAGTTTACAATGTGCAGAATTCACTTCCAGGACACACACACTCTCTCTCTCTCTCTCTCTCTCTGTGTGTGTGTGTGCGCTCTAGTTTCTGAGGCTCAGTTTCTGGTTGTAGAACTGGATTCATTTCTCTGCGGGGAACTCAAAGCTAAATATAATGATCCTCCTTAAATTGTGTGTATACACACACACACACACACACACACACAGCCTCAAGAGCTCCTTTTAAATACACACTCATTATTCTCCTATTCATTTAAAGTTCTTCATTCATCTCTTTTGCTGCAGTTGTTAGTGTTTAACCCTTTATCCCCCAGACGTGTTCACACCAGGAGACTCATTAATCCGCATTAATATTCCTTTATTAAGAACCGTGGCCTTTAAAGGGTTAAAACTGAGGAAAGTTTTCCTCCAATTTTCCTGATTTTTTTTTAAAGATCCCAGCTTTCAGTGTGTGATACGATAGGTTGCCAGTTATTTAAAAATACTGCAGGAAAATGACTGAATTTCCCCGATATGTAATGAGTCTAGAATAATTAAAAATGCATATGGAATGTTTTATAGTAGTCCTCAATAATTCATAGTAGAATGGTTTCTCTCTCTCTCTCTCTTTCTCTCTCTGTCTGTCTCTCTTTCTCCCCATCTCTCTCTCTCTCTTTTCTCTCTGTGTCTCTCTTTCTCTCTTGCTCTCTCTCTTTTCTCTCTGTGTCTCTCTTTCTCTCTTGCTCTCTCTCTTTTCTGTCTCTGTCTGTCTCTCTTGCTCTCTCTCTTTTCTCTCTGTCTCTGTTTCTCTCTCTTCTCTCTCTGTCTCTCTCTTTTCTCTGTGTCTCTCTTTTTCTCTTGCTCTCTCTCTTTTCTCACTCTCTGTCTCTGTCTCTTTTGCTCTCTCTTTTCTGTCTCTGTCTGTCTCTCTTGCTCTCTCTCTTTTCACTCTGTCTCTCTCTTGCTCTCTGTGTCTCTCTCTCTTTTCTCTAGCTCATTCTCTCACTCATCAGTGATATTTAAGTTTCGTTCCTGTGATTATTGTTGTTTTTATTAATTTTTTACTCTACCTCTAAACCCCTCTTTTCTTCTCCTCCTTCTCGCCCCCGCAGTCTGTCCGAGTAAAGACATCCGCAACAACGTGACGAACCTGCGCTCGCTGGAGAACTGCACTGTGATCGAGGGCCACCTAAAGATCCTGCTGATGTTTAAGACCCGAGCGGAGGACTTCAGGGGGCTGAGCTTCCCGAAGCTGGTGATGGTGACGGACTACCTGCTGCTGTTCCGGGTCTACGGCCTGGAGAGCCTCTCCGACCTGTTCCCCAACCTCACCGTGATCCGCGGCAACAACCTCTTCTTCAACTACGCCCTGGTGGTGTTCGAGATGCTGCAGCTGAAGGAGCTGGGTCTGCGCAGCCTGGTGAACATCACCCGCGGAGCCGTGCGCATGGAGAAGAACCCGGACCTCTGTTACCTGTCCACCCTCGACTGGTCCAAGATCCTCGACTCCGTGGAGGACAACTACATCGTGGCCAACAAGAACCAGAGCGAGTGCGGAGACCTGTGCCCCGGGACCATCGCCGGGAAGAACTTGTGCGCCCAGACCACCTTCAACGGCCACTTCGGGGAGCGCTGCTGGAACCAGGACCACTGCCAGAGGAGTGAGTCTTAGCCTTTGTCCCTTTTCTCTTACAGATCCACGCTGTCCAGAGCCTTTAGTGGAATGAGGTTTCACAGGCATTTACATATTTTTAGTGCATTTCTGGAACACATTTTTGTGTAATATATATTCGTGTTATTTGTGTTAAATATAATTTGGGCTTTTATTTTGTAAATATTGGTATGTTACGATATCTATTTTCGTATAGAGTCTGTGTATATTTTGGAATATAATTAGTCTTTTATTTTATAATGTTATATATTTTGAAAAATAGTCATATATTTGTGGATTGTATTGAGAGTATTTTTTAAATATAGTTAGTGTATAGTTAGTTTATAATTAGTGTATATTAGCGCTGGGCAATTAATCGAAAAGTAATCGAAATTGACATTCAGAACTTCTAATCTACATATCGATTATTTGTATTCTGTTATGTCCCCACTGTGTGTTCGTGTACCGTCCCTTTAAAACCACACTACCAAGCTGTAGTCACGTGGTTCTGCCCCCAATCTGCAACATGGAGGAGAACCTAAACACAGAGGCCGACCGAGCAAAATAATCATTCATTGATCGTAATCCTGGTAAAATGTACAGTTAATCGTGATATTCATTTGCGCTCATGTCGCCCCGTCACTGTATTTATATATTGATATGTATTTGGTAAATAGTCGTATATTTGAGGATTATATTGAGGGTATTTTTGGAATATAATTAGTGTATATTTATTATATATTTTGGTCGGTAAATTTGTGCTTGTTTTCTATTTGTCATTAATTTAGAGCTGATTCCAGAATTTTCTCCCAGGTTTTCTTTTGTCGCTTGTAGAGTTTACTGTGAGGTCACGTCTAGAAATGAATTTGATTATGATTTATTGACACACAGCATGAATGAATGAATGAATGAGGGAGTGAATGAAATAAAGAAGCTGTGTTTGTGACTTTGGTTGCGATGGCCGCAGGTTCAGCTTCAGGGCTGCAACGATTAACCCCTACAGTGTGTGTGTGTGTGTGTGTGTGTGTGTGTGTGTGTGTTGTGAGGAGCATGAAGACAAGAAATGGAGGAAGAGAAAGAAGTGGGGTGATTAGACAGGTGCAAATGATGAGGGGCGAGAGGGAAAGAGAGGGAGGGAGAGGGGCTTGTGATGGAGAGAGAGACTGAACCCCAGTGGTGACCCCTGGCCTGAGGTCAGAGAGTGTCCTGAAGTGGAGTCTCAGTCCTGGTCCACTCTGTGTCTCAGTGATGCGAAAGGTCCCGGTGTCATTGGAGCTCAGCACGCTTGGAGGAGAACACTCTTAGTTCTTTTTTTTTTATTGTTTCTCTCTCTTTTGCCATCATCCTCTCTCTCTCTCTTTTTCTCTCTCTCTTTGTTTCCCTCTCTCTCACTGTTTTTCTCAATCTCTCTCCATCTCTCTCTCTCTCTCTCTGTGTTTTTCTCAATCTCTCTCCATCTCTGTCTCTCTCTCTCTCTCTCTCTCTCTCTCTGTATGTATTGCACCTGTAGAATAACTTGTTAAAGGGTGATGTGTGTGTGTGTGTGTGTGTGTTGACGCTCTTTTCCGGAGGCCAAAGTAAACTGTGTGATCTCTGAGAATCACACACCTGACGGTCTGCCCGGACGCTGTTGGCGTTTACCCAGCGGAGCCTGCGTCGTCCGAGCGTGTGGATGAAGATAAACAGTGTGTGTGTGACTCTCGAACCTCACCGTGATTCACAGAGCGTTCGCACTCAGGAGGGGATTCGGTGCCTCTCTGAAAAAGGAAATCCGAGTTTTCAGATGATTATGTTGAAGTTCTCTGTGGTTTGAAAGCAGACCGGGTCTGTGTTGATTGCTGAGGCCGCTGTAACGAGCCGTGGCGGCGGTGTGTGAGACGCTGCCGTCCCTGTTTACACTCGCTCTTTAATCCTGGAGCTTAATCACAGAAGTTCTCTCTGATCTTAATTCAGATAAAGCTGGAAACGTGTGTCTTTTGTGGTTGTAGCAGGTGGTGGCTTGTTTTTGTTTGTGTATATGTGTGTGTGTGTGGGTGTGGGTGCACTGGTGAGAGAGGGAGAGAGAGTGGGAGAGAGACCTGTGGTGGATGTGTTGTTTAGATAAGCTGTATCTGTTCCTCTGGCACACTGTGTTCTTTCGGCCGGTGTTTGGCTCTGACGCAAGGCCATGATTTTCATGTCAAAGTTCAGCGGAGCGCATGTTTGTTGTGATTATTGTTTCCGCTTTGATGAGGGTGAGGAAGAGGAGGATGAAGATGATGTGAATGATGAGGAGGTGATAAAGACGTGGATGATGTAAATGATGATGATGAGGAGGAGGAGGGTGATGATGGTAAATTAATTTGAAGGAATTTTAATAAGAATATGCAAATGTAGCCAAGTACCCATTTAGGTGCGAGCAAACCGGACCTTTCCTGGTTCATATCCATTACAGCAGAGAAACGCCCACGCGGCCAGCAGAGCCAACAGGCGCGATAAAGTGCAGAGAGACACAGTGTACTGTCGGCTGAGACTAATAACTGAGTCCTGTAACTATCGACTCTGGGCTTGAGTCAGAGATCAGACCGGTCCAGACTCAGACTCCGTGAGATGCAGCTCACAGAAATATGCGGAAAACACACTCCCATTTTCATATTTAAACATAAGTTAAAAATGACGGAGCGCACTTTTAAAGGGGGTGTATATGAATGTGGGGAAATGCGGTTCTCTCTGAGTTCTTTAGGTTCGTAAGCTTCATGTTTTTTAATAAAAGTGGAGCAGTGTTGTTTGTGCGTGTCTCAAGCTGAACGTGTCTACGTTTGAATTCCCACAGAAACTCATTTTTAACTGCTGTTTAGTTTTGTAGCACTGTCGCTAATGCGGTTAGCGGTCTCTCGAGTTTGGAGTCATTTCCCCCAAATGATCTGAAACAGCAAAAAATAAGTGAATGTAATCCACCTATGGAGCAGGAATAGAGCAACATCCTCATCTCTGGTCTAAAAAAAAACACATGCCGTTTCTGTGCCGTGAGCTGAGAGAGAAAGCCTAGCCTACCGGGCCGAGACACTTTGTTTTTTTAGTTTTTTTTTTTATTCATTTACAGAGCTTTGTAAACACATTAGGGCAGGTTCCAGCGCAAACCGAGTGGAGAGCAGCCCATGGTGAAAATAAAAAGTGATTTTTAAAATCGTGAATGCCACCTTTAAGTGATTGACTCTGTGCAGACGTCAGTGTAATTGTTGTGAGTCAGTGTTTTAGGGGGTCGGCTGCACGGGGGGCAGTGTAACTCTGTGTGTGAAATGTTAATCCCCGAGGCATGACCACCGAGGACAGGTCATTACCTCAGAGTGGAGGAACTCTCTGGAGCCTGACTTCTGCGTCATCAGGTGCGTTCACCAGGCAAGTGAGGAGCTTGGCACTGGGTCAGAACGTCATGAGTTTGATAGCAGCTGATCAGTAACGCAGTGTCCTTGAGCGAAGTGCTTGACCCTGAGTGACTCTGAGGCAGAGTTGATTTAGAGCAGTGTCACAGCTTGTGTAATCTCCGTAGGACAGCGGTGACAGAATAGGAGCAGCTGCACATGAGCCGACAGTCACTGTGCCGTTGGGGTAAAAACCAGAGACTGGGCTGTGTTTACCTTCAGGAATGACACAGCATCACAACACAGAGTAAATTCCTAGCATTCTCTCTTTTATTCGGTTTATTTTCCCCTCTTCAGCTGCCCCCAGCATTCTCTCTCTCTCTCTCTCTCTCCCTCCTCTCCCCATCTCTCCCTGAACACTGAGTCTTTGATGCGTCCTGACCCTGGCGGCTGTAGCTCAATGCTAATGCTACACTGGCGTACGTGAGCGGATGAATGACACCATTCAGACCTGGACGCTTCACTTCCACTGAGCCTCTCCTTTAAATTCCACCCTCCACTGCTCTCCTCTCCGCACGCCTCTGTGTCCCAACACTTTGTACGGATTACGGAGCTCCATAAACCCGCTGTGTGTTCGACTGAACGATCACTGGATTAGGAACACCTACCTTGTATCTACACTCAATGTCCATTCTCTCAGCTCCACTGACCACACAGGAGCACGTTGTAGTTATACAGTTTCAGACTGACGTCCAGCGGTTGCTCCGCATACTTTCTTATGCCCATTTTAACCTGTTCTCCAGCGCTCAGGACCCCCACAGAGCAGGTGTGATGTGGTGGTGGATCATTCTCAGCGCTGCAGTGACACTGACGTGGTGGTGGTGTGTTAGTGTGTGTTGTGCTGGTGTAGAGTGGATCAGACACAGCAGTGCTGCTGGAGTTTTTAACCCCCTCAGTGTCTGGACCGAGAACAGTCCACCGACCAAAAACATCCAGCTACATGAACATGTGACAGCTTTAACAGATGTGCTTATTTGTGCTTTAAAGAACATGTTGAGCATTGTTTGCTGCACACACACACACACACACACACACACTCTCGCTCAGAGCTAATTTTCAGATTGGCATCTTTATTTCATCCTCTCTTCTTTGATGAGACATAAATGAAAGTCCATTTCTCTGTAACGAACACAGACGGAAATTAGAGACTAAATTGATGCGGCGGATGATGGACTCAAACCCAGAACCTGCTCTTAGACACTGCACTAACAGCGGTGTCTTCTTCTCCAACAGGCCATGTCCAGTGTAGGTGGAGGTTCAGGGGAGAAATGAGGGAAGCTGAAGTGTCTCAACACTCCAGCTGTGTCTCGTTACGATCGACTAGAAGCGTTTATTACTTCTGAGTGAGTTGTTGTTTGTTGTTTAGTGAGTAATATCAGTAAACTCTGTTTACTCCAGACCAGGGCACAAAGCGAGTGTGTGGATTGCACTTTGATACGGTTTGATCCACATGCGTTTACACTGAGTCAGCGTGGTCTCCGGTCCGTCACTTGGAAACGTTTGCTCTGTGGCCTGTGATATGCAAATCAGTTTCACCCTTGAACCAACCCTGAGGATTTTACATAATTAGCTCCTCGTGTTTATGGAACAGGGGTGCTGTGCTTTGGTTGCAGTGGGTGGTTTTTTTTGTTTCACTGGGAGGGGCTTGTGTTGTAGTGGGTGGGGTTTGGTTGCACTGGGAGGGGCTTATGTTTTAGTGGGTGGGGTTTGTTTGCCCTGAGAGGGGCTTATATTTTAGTGGGTGGGGTTTGTTTGCCCTGGGAGGGGCTTATATTGTGGTGGGAGGGGTTTGGTTGCCCTGGGAGGGGCTTATATTGTGGTGGGAGGGGTTAGAGTTGCCCCGGGAGGGGTTAGAGTTGCACTGGGAGGGGCTTGTATTTTAGTGGGTGTGGTTTGGTTGTACTGGGAGGGGCTTATATTGTAGTGAAATAAGTGTTTACAATTTTTTGTTGCTTCTTCAGAATGTTTGAAACTGTTACATTTGTAGTAAAATATATCTTTAATTAATAAAACTTTTAATGCAATTAATATATAAAAATATTTAATTTAATATAATTAATATTAATAAAGCATTTATTTTGATCCAATAGTGCGTTCTTCAAATTATTAAAAGTGTTTTATTGTATCGCCGGTAACATCTCTATCACCAAAATACCTTGAAATATCACGATATTATTTTAGGGTCTCATCGCCCGCCCCTGTGTAGGGTGGTGTTTAATAGTATAGTGATGTATTGTACAGTATCTGTGTCTGTATCAGTCGTGTCGAGCTGTGTGTAGCGTGTGCAGTGGTAGTGTGGTAGTGGTCACTGAGAGCGAGGCTCTATCTCCTCGCTTGTGTTTGTTTTTTTTTTTTTAAACCAGTGGTTTTCTCTGTATCAGCTCCTCCTCACACTCTGACCTCAGGTCAGAGGAAGAGGCCCCTCAGGCAGATCACGAGGAGCCCTGAGTTCAGCTTCTTTATCTGAGAGCAACGGAAACGTCTCCTCTCTCTGTTCAGCAGCTCCTCGCTCACTTCACCGTGTCCTGCTCTGTGTGGTTTTCATTCTGCTTTGGGTGTGGAGTTAAGAGTTAGACACACACACACACACACACACACACACACACACACACACGTGTCCTCTTTCTGACACAACGTATCAGCAAGTGGCTCACACACATCTTACGCAACTCGGCTGGTTGAAATAGGTTTTGAGAAATGACATGTACTTTGTCGCACTCTTTTACATGTTTTTAAACTGGGCTTCTGTTTTAACCCATAGTTTCTATAGTTATTTAACTGCATCATTCATTCATTCATTGTCTGTAGCCCTTATCCAGTTCGGGGCGGCGGTGGGGGGTGTATGGGGATGTTCGAGGATTAGTTGAGGTTTTTGTAAAGAGATTTGAATGTGGTGAAAGAAGATACATAGTGCAGTTTCTGCAGTGCTGAGTCCAGAGTAGGAAACACAGCTCAGTGGAGCTTCACAACGAGTTTGAAGCTGAAGTCTTGAGGTAAATATATACGTAAAGTTACTTTAAAAGAGTCAATAAAATGGATAAAGGCAAGAGTACGTTGATTATTCGTTTGATTCCGAGTTTCCAGGTGGGGTTCGGACGCAGCGTGACCCTGAGCAGGATGAAGCAGTTACAGAAGATGAATGAATGAGTTTAGAATGTAAACACACACTGTTTTCTGAAACCCTGGTCTCTGGACCGTATCTTTTCTAAGATAAGCCCCTGCTGGGGGGTGGTCACCTCTGTCCAGTGCTTGTTTTGTGGTCGTTACGGGGCGCATTTCTCAAATGCTTCGGTGATAACGGTCTGTTTATGTTGATATCTCTGAGTGTGTGAGCGAGGCAGTGTCAGCAGGTGATGGGTGCGATTCACAGCCTTTAACTCTGTGTTCTGTTCTGTTTTGGCGGGGTTTAATCTCTACTCTCTCCTCCATGTTGCGCTCGCAGGGTTAGTTCCCACTGAAGTTGTGCCTGAGGAAGGGAGACGGGGAGGAGGAGGAGGATGGGTGAAACATCTCAGTGACGCAATGCCCTCTTAAAGGGACAGCACACGGTGCACAGTTCCAGGAGGACGGGTTTGGGAACGCTGCGAATAGCAGCTCCCGTGGGTGGCTTTGATGTGTCTGAAAAGCGTGTTTTGAGTAATTTAAGAAGAGATAATGATGTAACGCCGTCGTGTCGTCCGTCGCTGACCCAGGGTCTTGTTTGTAGCCCCCCGCTGTTAGGACTTGAGCTGTGCTGGATGTTGAACTTTGACCCAGATGTTGTGCTGCGTGGCTGTGTGTGGACGGTGATGTGAGCTTCAGTGTAATCAGAGCTGCTGCCTTGGGGTGTGTGTGTGTGTGTGTGTGTGTGTGTGTGTGTGGACAGGGAAGTTCTCATTTGTTTGTATGCAGTGGGGAAGTTAGTTTTTGTCATAAAATCTAAGAGTGCCATTGTTTCTGGATTGTTTCCAGGGAAAGTGGAGAAAACTGCATTAACGGCTGTCAGTGGGAATGGGATTGAGCTGGGAATGAGAGATAGGTGTGCTGGGAATGAGATAGATGCCTTGGGAATGAGAGATAGATGTGCTGGGAATGAGAGATAGATGCTCTGGGAATGAGAGATAGATGTGCTGGGAATGAGAGATAGATGCCTTGGGAATGAGAGATAGGTGTGCTGGGAATGAGAGATAGATGTGCTGGGAATGAGAGATAGATGTGCTGGGAATGATATAGATGCCCTGGGAATGAGAGATAGGTGTGCTGGGAATGAGAGATAGATGTGCTGGGAATGAGAGATAGATGTGCTGGGAATGAGAGATAGATGTGCTGGGAATGAGAGATAGATGTGCTGGGAATGAGAGATAGATGCGCTGGGAATGAGAGATAGATGCCTTGGGAATGAGAGATAGATGCGCTGGGAATGAGAGATAGATGCGCTGAGAATGAGAGATAGATGCGCTGGGAATGAGAGATAGATGCCCTGGGAATGAGAGATAGATGCCCTGGGAATGAGAGATAGATGCGCTGGGAATGAGAGATAGATGCGCTGGGAATGAGAGATAGATGCGCTGGGAATGAGAGATAGATGCGCTGGGAATGAGAGATAGATGCGCTGGGAATGAGAGATAGATGCGCTGGGAATGAGAGATAGATGCCTTGGGAATGAGAGATAGATGCCTTGGGAATGAGAGATAGATGCGCTGGGAATGAGAGATAGATGCGCTGGGAATGAGAGATAGATGCGCTGGGAATGAGAGATAGATGCGCTGGGAATGAGAGATAGATGCGCTGGGAATGAGAGATAGATGCGTTGAGAATGAGAGATAGATGCGTTGAGAATGAGATAGATGCCTTGGGAATGAGAGATAGATGCGCTGGGAATGAGAGATAGATGCGCTGGGAATGAGAGATAGATGCGCTGGGAATGAGAGATAGATGTGCTGGGAATGAGATAGATGCCTTGGGAATGAGAGATAGATGCGCTGGGAATGAGAGATAGATGCGCTGGGAATGAGAGATAGATGCGCTGGGAATGAGAGATAGATGCGCTGGGAATGAGAGATAGATGCGCTGGGAATGAGAGATAGATGCGCTGGGAATGAGATAGATGCCTTGGGAATGAGAGATAGATGCGCTGGGAATGAGAGATAGATGCGCTGGGAATGAGAGATAGATGCGCTGGGAATGAGAGATAGATGTGCTGGGAATGAGATAGATGCCTTGGGAATGAGAGATAGATGTGCTGGGAATGAGAGATAGATGTGCTGGGAATGAGATAAATGCCTTGGGAATGAGAGATAGATGCGCTGGGAATGAGAGATAGATGTGTTGAGAATGAGATAGATGCCTTGGGAATGAGAGATAGATGCCTTGGGAATGAGAGATAGATGCCTTGGGAATGAGAGATAGATGCCTTGGGAATGAGAGATAGATGCCTTGGGAATGAGAGATAGATGCCTTGGGAATGAGAGATAGATGCGCTGGGAATGAGAGATAGATGTGCTGGGAATGAGAGATAGATGCCTTGGGAATGAGAGATAGATGCGCTGGGAATGAGAGATAGATGCGCTGGGAATGAGAGATAGATGCGCTGGGAATGAGAGATAGATGTGCTGGGAATGAGAGATAGATGTGCTGGGAATGAGATAGATGCCTTGGGAATGAGAGATAGATGCCTTGGGAATGAGAGATAGATGTGTTAAGAATGAGATAGATGCCTTGGGAATGAGAGATAGATGTGCTGGGAATGAGAGATAGATGCTCTGGGAATGAGAGATAGATGCCTTGGGAATGAGAGATAGATGCCTTGGGAATGAGAGATAGATGCTCTGGGAATGAGAGATAGATGTGTTAAGAATTAGATAAATGCTTGTAAAGTTTGTTGTAGCCCAAAGTTTCTTCTGAAATGAAGGTCATTAACAGGGAGCTTGTTTCTTTCGCTGCAGTAACAGCCTCCAGTCTTCTGAAAAGGCTTTGCATTTGGTGTTGTTTGAACATGTCTGTGAGGATTTGATGGCACTCGTGAGGTCTGATGCAGATGCCGGATGTTCAGTAATAATCGCTGAATTTAGCAGCTTTCTCTAAATATGTGTTTTATGATTATTTTTGTAGAGAGAGAGAGTGAGAGAGATTAGCTCTGTCTACAGGAAGTGAGAGGCCCCTGAGGGAGCAGCTGTCGTAACTGATTGATTCGTGTCCACCAGGGCACAGCAGTACAGGACGTTTAGAGGATGATATGCCTCTGTTTGTTTAATTTACAAAGCCTCTGTAATGTTGGCATGACTCGTGGTCGTACTGACATATTGTAATACACTTCAGGAAGTGCAGGGGGCGATGTGGCTGTGTTTTGTACAAAGGTACAGGAACCAAAAACCACACAATCCTTTGATTAGTTGATTAAAGATGCTGTATATGAACAAACACAACAACTTTCAGTGCTCCTTCAGAAGCTCTACCCCCCAAATGCACTCCTAGAAAAGAGTTTAGTCGATCGGTTGAGTGTATCATCGAATAAATAATAACGAATGATGGCGCAGGAGCCGAACAGAGCCCTATTCTGGTGGGATTGGGAGCCGGACTCTCTTCCTGTTTTAGCCGTGGACGGTGCGAGGGCCAGGCACCTCTTCTGTCCTTATTAAGTGCCCCAGCTTGTGTCCAGCAGCTCAGTGAGCCTCCAGCTGCTGCCAAGCTCGGCTATATATCAGCGCTCGGACTGCTGACCCCTTATTTTAGCGCAGCAGCACTCTGGAGCTGCCCGGACCAAAATAATACTTCTAGCACAGTGAGAGTGGAAGAGCAGATGGAGGAGTGCACTGGGCTGGAATTTGGATCCTGACCGAAATGGCCTCCCTCTTCTCTGAAGGCCTTTGAGGACAGATCTCCTCCCAGCCCTCGCTGACCTGGCTCTGGCCTCGGGTCGGGGGCTCGAGCTGGGCGACTGTGGAGGGGTAAAAGGAGGAGGTTCTGCTGGACGTTAACCCAGACTCCGACACACGCCCGGAGACCAGAGCTTCAGGATTTTACAGCTGTTTGCAAACATGTGGAATCCTGCTCCACACACAACTCGCTTCTGTTTAACACATCGGGGGAAAAGTAAAGCTCACACTGTGGCTTGTGTTAAAGTTATTTGTAATTTGACCAGCGCAGTGTCCAGACTTTCATACCACCACATCATTTGTGGTTCCGATATTGGCCTTTTGTGGAAGTGTTAGGGGAAAGCCACAGCTATTATCTGGTGGTGTTCTCCGGTGTTTATCGTCTTATCACACTTTCAACCAGGTTTATTCACTTAATTAAAGTTTCTAGTGCTTTTTCCTTTCTGTATTCTCAAAGCTACATCTTTACAACATGGTAATAGAAGCAGTGGCGCCCCCTATATCGCCTGTAGGGCATCACAAACTCAGACTTTAAGGATAACATTAAAATGGAGCAGACTTTTATACAAAATGGAAGCGCGGTCGCATCCTACATTTACTGCAGTGAATTACAGTCTGTCAGCACGACATTAAAGAGGATCCTGGTGTGCTTTTCCGTGTAAAACAGAAGCAGTATCGCCCCCTGTACTTCCTGAAGTGTTTTACAGTCTGTCAGAATGATGATGTGGATCACAAGAATATTAAAGAGGATCATGGCACGCTTCACAAAATAATGCAGAAGCACTGTCACCCCCTAGACTTCACATGGGGGATTACAATCTGTCAGAACAAATTTGTGGGTTATATATCATTTATAGAGGATTATACAATGACTTTTTAAAAATAAATTAGGGGGTTCTAGCACCCCCTACACTGTCAGAACGACTGTGTGCATCCTGTAAACACTCAGCTTGTTTACACATGAGTCATAGATTAACAAATAGACCCCTTAGAGTCAGTAAGGGTGGGTGGGTGTGTGTATGTGTAAGAGTGACTGAGGAAATGTGGCGGTAGCTCTGTCTGGTGCCATTCTGAAAGATAACTGAGGTGCAGTAGGCGTTATTTTCCCAGGCTTTTGGGGGTATTAATAACCGCAGCCGGGGTCAGAGACGTGCAGACCGAGGTGTTTGTACGACTAAACAGCGTTCAGGAAATGTGTGTGTGTGTGTGTGTGTGTGTGTGTGTGTGTGTGTGTGTGTGAGAGAGAGAAAGAAATGTAAAGCTGTGTGTGAATGAGCCTGAGTGTGTGTTTCACAACAGGTTTTTAATGCCTGTTCGTAAGAGGTGTGTGTGTGTGTGTGAGAGAGCAGAAAGTGGCGCCGGTGCTGCGCTGGAACGGAACTAGTAGTTTTCCTGAAGTCAACAGCAATGGCTCTTCCCAATTGTTTCCTGTCTTTGTGTGGCCATTTCCTACCCCAGGGTTATGAGTGGTCTCAGGGGGTGGGTGTGTGTGTGTGTGTGTGAGTGACATTTAGAGGGGTTCAGTTAATAAATACAATAATGATATGATTCTGCAGACACACACAACAAATGTCAGGGGCCTTACAGTGTGTGTGTGTGTGTGTGTGTGTGTGTGTGTGGAGTTGAGCTGTGTGTGAGGTGAAAGGGGTGCATGGGGGTTGTGTAACTTGTTTGTGAGTAAAAATAAGCCCCCCCTTGTGTGGACGGTTGAGGATTGTTTTTGAAAGCCGAAGTGTCCAATATCTGTGGTTTCCTGTCCACATAACCGACGCCTACACTTATCTATCACCTGATTGGACGAGGGGCTTCTGAACACACACACACACACACACACACACACAGTTTGTTTTCCTGTAGTGTGAGGATGTTGGGTCATATATAAATCACATCCATAGTGTCATCACTGCTGGATCAAAACCTTGTAAATCCAAAAAGGGGAAATTAAACTTTCATGGGGGATCTGACGAATGAAGAGCAGCATGAAAGGGAGTTTACAAAGTATGCAGAGCAATGAGCGAGCTACAGGCTGTACACTAAGGGCAGGTGTAGGGTCAGTGCGGCTGATGAACCGGACAGTGACAGTGGGGGAAAAGGAGGTAGTTGTAATGTTTTGGCCGATCTGTGTGTGTTCATGTGATGATAAACACTCCTGACTGTTTGTGTAGCCTGGGGCAGATTAGCCCCGCCCATACCTCTCTGAAGTGGAAGGGAAGGCTAATTCTCGTCAGCCAATCAGAAAGGAGCTGGTGTGCATACGTTAGTCTTAAAGGCACTGTACCTGGAAATTGCCTGTTTTTTTTTCAGGTTAAAAAGAACAAATCAGTTCCAAGGGAAAGAGAGGAGGTGGGGTTTTAAACGGAGGATCAGCTCGTTCTGGGACTTTAAAAGTGTCAGTGAAACTGCCAAAGCATTTATCACATGACCCACACACACCTGTGGTGCACACTGTGTGAAGTGATGGAACGTGTAGTGACCTGCTTCACACACAACTCTGGAAAGAGTGTGAGAACGGAATTTGGAGGCGATGCATTGGTTAGAAACAGATTAATATACAGCAGCAAAATCTCTCTGTCTCTCTCTCTATATTTATCTCTCTCTCTCTCTCTCTCTTTCTCTCTCTCTCTTTCTATCTCTCTCTATCCCTCCCTCTCTTTTTCTCTCTTTCTATTTCTATTTCTCTCAATCTCTCTTTCTCTCTCTCTCTCTCTTTCTATCTCTCTATATATCTCTCACTATCCCTCCCTCTCTCTTTCTCTCTCTCTCTCTCTCTCTCTCTCTCTCTCTCTCATCCTTGGTCCAGAACCCACCCAAAGTCACTAGATGCAAGGCAGGAACACACCCTTTATCACATAATCACCCTGACACACACACACACACACACACACACTCCAAACCTGCACACACCCTGTCACTCACACATTCACACCCTTTAAAGCTTTCCCTGTAGTCTGCTCTTCCTCTGCAGCTGCCTTGGTTATGGTTGTTTACGTTGTTGTTGTTGTTGTTGTTTACCACATCTGTGTGGCTGGTGAGTTTTGGCTGTAAATGTAAAAGCTTCCTGTTGGAGTGTGTTTTGTTTGTTTGTTTGTTTTGGGTGACGTTTTCACTAGTGATTACTCATGGGTGTATTTTCTTGTGTTATTTTTCCTTGAGTTTTTTCCTTGAGTGTTTTCTCTGATGTTTTCTTGGCAATGATTTCTCAAAGGTGAATTTCTGTCTATGGCGTTCCTGTCCGTGGCGTTCCCTCCGTGACATTTCTGTCTATGGCGTTCCTGTCTGTGGCGTTCCCTCCTTGGCATTCCCTCCTTGGCATTCCCTCCGTGGCGTTCCTGTCTATGGCGTTCCTGTCTATGGCGTTCCTCTCCGTGGCATCCCTGTCCGTGGCGTTCCTGTCTATGGCGTTCCTGTCCGTGGCGTTCCTGTCTATGGCGTTCTCTGCGTGGCATCCCTGTCCGTGGCGTTCCTGTCTATAGCATTCCTGTCTATGGCGTCCTGTCCGTGGCATTCCTGTCTATGGCGTTCCTGTCTATGGCGTTCCTCTCCGTGGCGTTCCTGTCTATGGCGTTCCCTCCATGGCATTCCTCTCCGTATCATTCCTGTCTATGGCGTTCTCTCCGTGGCGTTCCCTCCGTGTCTGGCCTGTGTTTTCTCTCTGTGATGTTTCCTGCTTTATTCCTTAGTGGTGGTGTTTTTCTCAGCACCGATTCCTCGATGGTGTTGTTCTCTGTGGTGATTTGTGTGGGTTTTTTTTTTCCTCGTGGTGTTTTCTGATTAGTGTTTTTTCAGGGTGTTTTACCTTTTGTGGTGTTTTCTGTCTGGTTGTTTTTTCTCTGCTGTGTTCTCTTGTATTTTCTGGTGGTGTTTTCTCCGTGAACGCGGCAGTGGGAAGTGGGCAGCTCTGGGAGAGGATGCTGGTTATAGACTCTCTTTGATCGGAGCGTGTGGAGCTTCCACTAAAAGAGGAGCCAGCTGTGAACAAAGCCTCACAGCTGTATTTCCAGTGCAGAGCCAGAGCCTCCAGCGCTGCTGTGCTTCTTCCTGCTCCACAACTCAGGACTGGACTCTGAAACCTGAGCCTTTGGGAGCAAGATGCAGCTGCACATGAGCCTAAGATCTCCATGCTCAGGGCCAGTGGCTGTCTAGAGGGGTGTAAGGGCCCCCAGCGTTGGGCTGTAGAGCTGAGGATCTTTGTGGACACCTACTCTTAGAACATTTCTTCTGAATCGGGAGTTTGTTCCCTGTGCTGCAGTTTACAGGACTCAGATTCGATGTCGGAACATTGCTGTGAGGATTTGATGGAATCGTGAGGTCCGTTATTGATGTGGGATCATTAGTCGTGGTGCTTTATCTCATCCCAGAAGTTATTGGATGGAGATACATCCAGAGAAATCCTCCTCACTTCTCCACAGCCGAGGTCTGGCGAGGTTTACGCCCCTCTGGCCCACGCTCGGCTTTGTGTGTGGTGACCTTAGGCTCCTGTGCAGCTGCTCCACGGTCCACACTAGTAGCTGGATTCCCTCGTTGCCCTGAGAATCCCCAGCTATGCCTGTTTCTGCTCCAGCGGACGGTTTCTGAGCGGAGCAGGTTTGGATTGTGGTCGTTTCTGTGTGAGGGAAAGTTCTGGCAGGGTCTGGAACCTGGATTCATGTGGTTTGTTTGTGCGCACAGCTGTGAGGAGTCACCTTGCAGGAGTTCGTTGGGAATTCCCCCTTAAATCAGCCTTACTCTTCTCTGGCCAGTGGTTCACATCCTCGCCGTCCAATCGCAGCCTTCAGCAGCCTGCCAATTTGCATACTGGGCTAAAAAAACGCGTACAAGCTCCAGCTGCTCGGCTCCAGCCTGTGATCCGAACAGAAACGCTGCCGGACCTTTATTTAGGGATTTGAAAATATTTTTAGAGCTCATAACCCGGGGCCTTGGGGCCTTGGGGGCCGTGGTTTTCGGAGGGGAGTATTTCTGGGGGCTTCGTCTTAACGGCATAAAAATAACACTCCCACTGTGATTATCTCAGCTCTATCCCCATCACTCCGGCTGTTTAAGGAGCTGCGCCAGGGTCCTGCGGGTCACGTTATGGTCACAGATTAACAGACACCTCTTTATTCGGTATTTCATCTTAATCGAAGGGTTCTAACGTGCTCTAACAGCTCCTTTCTTTTCTGAAAAGTCTTTGCACTAGATGTATGAGTTGCTGGAACGTCCTGGGAGGATTCGATGGCCGATGGATGAGGTCATGCACTGATGTTGAACGGTTAGTTCTGGCACTCCCACATCATCCCAGAGGTACTGGATAGAGCTCCATCGCTCTGAGAAACTGCTACTCTGTGCCGGGAGAGCCGTATCTATCTCTCTCTCTCTCTCTCTACGTCTCTCTCTCTCTCTCTCTCTCTACGTCTGTCTCTCTACGTCTCTCTCTTTATATCTCTTTCTCTCTCTCTCTCTCCGTCTGTCTCTCTACGTCTCTCTCTTTATATCTCTCTCTCTCTCTCTCTCTACGTCTCTCTTTATATCTCTTTCTCTCTCTCTCACACACTCTCTCTCTCTCTCTCTCTCTCTCCCTCTCTCCATCTGTCTCTCTACGTCTCTCTCTTTATATCTCTCTCTCTCTCTCTCTCTCTATAGCCTGTGCTAGCTCATGTGCAGCTGCTCTAGTGCAGTACCCTTTTGTTTCATGTTTCTTATAGAGGGTATAAACACTTGAACGTGACCTCCTTGAATTCACTCGTTATTGAATTTACTCTTCATCACGGGGTCCACACACATTTGAAGCCTGTCATTCCTGAAGTGGAGACGTGGACGACCAAGACCACAGGGAAAGGACACGTGCCACCACCGCGTTTGATTTAAAATCCCCTTCCCCGAGTCAGGACGTGTGCTACTAGTCACTTAATCCCAAAGCGAGAGGCTTGGCAGCACACGGCCGAACTGCACCGCGCCCGTGTCTCCGTCTGCTCTGAAAACAAGGAGCAGCTCCATCACGAGAGAGGAGACGTGGAGGGGTTGTTGAGGAATGCGAAATATCAGCGTGGGCGGCGAACGCGGCGGGAGCAGACACTCTGCTCGTCCCATTGAGCGATACACAACCGCCACATGCTTCGCTGATGAGTCAGCAGCTCTTTCCGAACCCTGAACATGAAGAAACCGTGCAGAGCTGCGTCTAGAGCCTCGAGAGCACTGCAGGGCATGGTGTCGTCCGTTGATGACCTGCGTGTGTGTGTGTGTGTGGGGAAGGGGGGGGTGTTTTGGGTTTTCTGGTGTGTTCTTCACAATTCGGATAATAAAAATAATAATCACGAAGTTTCTTAAAAATTCTCAATATATATTTATACCTCCGTTTGAGATGAATTTTAACACAGATATGGGTTTGAGTCCCGCTCCAGGTGACTGTCTGTGAGGAGTGTGGTGTGTTCTCCCTGTGTCTGTGTGGGTTTCCTCCGGTTGACTGTCTGTGAGGAGTGTGGTGTGTTCTCCCTGTGTCTGTGTGGGTTTCCTCCGGTTGACTGTCTGTGAGGAGTGTGGTGTGTTCTCTCTGTGTCTGTGTGGGTTTCCTCCGGTTGACTGTCTGTGAGGAGTTTGGTGTGTTCTCCCTGTGTCTGTGTGGGTTTCCTCCGGTTGACTGTCTGTGAGGAGTGTGGTGTGTTCTCTCTGTGTCTGCGTGGGTTTCCTCCGGGTGAATGTCTGTGAGGAGTTTGGTGTGTTCTCCCTGTGTCTGTGTGGGTTTCCTCCGGTTGACTGTCTGTGAGGAGTGTGGCGTGTTCTCTCTGTGTCTGCGTGGGTTTCCTCCGGGTGAATGTCTGTGAGGAGTTTGGTGTGTTCTCCCTGTGTCTGTGTGGGTTTCCTCCGGTTGACTGTCTGTGAGGAGTGTGGTGTGTTCTCTCTGTGTCTGCGTGGGTTTCCTCCGGGTGACTGTCTGTGAGGAGAGTGGTGTGTTCTCCCTGTGTCTTCGTGGGTTTCCTGCGGGTGACTGTCTGTGAGGAGTGTGGTGTGTTCTCCCTGTGTCTGCGTGGGTTTCCTCCGGGTGACTGTCTGTGAGGAGTGTGGTGTGTTCTCCCTGTGTCTGCGTGGGTTTCCTCCGGGTGACTGTCTGTGAGGAGTGTGGTGTGTTCTCCCTGTGTCTGCGTGGGTTTTCTTCGGGTGACTGTCTGTGAGGAGTGTGGTGTGTTCTCCCTGTGTCTGCGTGGGTTTCCTCCGGGTGACTGTCTGTGAGGAGTGTGGTGTGTTCTCCCTGTGTCTGCGTGGGTTTCCTCCAGGTGACTGTCTGTGAGGAGTGTGGTGTGTTCTCCCTGTGTCTGCGTGGGTTTCCTCCGGGTGACTGTCTGAAGTGTGTGGTGTGTTCTCCCTGTGTCTGTGTGGGTTTCCTCCGGGTGACTGTCTGTGAGGAGTGTGGTGTGTTCTCCCTGTGTCTGCGTGGGTTTCCTCCAGGTGACTGTCTGTGAGGAGTGTGGTGTGTTCTCCCTGTGTCTGCGTGGGTTTCCTCCTGGTGACTGTCTGTGAGGAGTGTGGTGTGTTCTCCCTGTGTCTGCGTGGGTTTCCTCCGGGTGACTGTCTGTGAGGAGTGTGGTGTGTTCTCTCTGTGTCTGCGTGGGTTTCCTCCGGGTGACTGTCTGTGAGGAGTGTGGTGTGTTCTCCCTGTGTCTGCGTGGGTTTCCTCCGGGTGACTGTCTGTGAGGAGTGTGGTGTGTTCTCCCTGTGTCTGCGTGGGTTTCCTCCTGGTGACTGTCTGTGAGGAGTGTGGTGTGTTCTCCCTGTGTCTGCGTGGGTTTCCTCCGGGTGACTGTCTGTGAGGAGTGTGGTGTGTTCTCTCTGTGTCTGCGTGGGTTTCCTCCAGGTGACTGTCTGTGAGGAGTGTGGTGTGTTCTCCCTGTGTCTGCGTGGGTTTCCTCCGGGTGACTGTCTGAAGTGTGTGGTGTGTTCTCCCTGTGTCTGTGTGGGTTTCCTCCGGGTGACTGTCTGTGAGGAGTGTGGTGTGTTCTCCCTGTGTCTGCGTGGGTTTCCTCCAGGTGACTGTCTGTGAGGAGTGTGGTGTGTTCTCCCTGTGTCTGCGTGGGTTTCCTCCGGGTGACTGTCTGAAGTGTGTGGTGTGTTCTCCCTGTGTCTGTGTGGGTTTCCTCCGGGTGACTGTCTGTGAGGAGTGTGGTGTGTTCTCCCTGTGTCTGTGTGGGTTTCCTCCGGGTGACTGTCTGTGAGGAGTGTGGTGTGTTCTCTCTGTGTCTGCGTGGGTTTCCTCCGGGTGCTCTGGTTTCCTCCCCAAAACACACGTTGGTAGGTGGATTAGAGACTCAAGTGTCTGTAGGTGTGAGTGTGTGTCGCCCTGTGATGGACCGGCACCCCCTCCAGGGTGTGTTCCTGCTTGCGCCCAGTGATTCCAGGTAAACTCCGGACCCACCGCCGCCCTGAACTGGATAAGGGTTACAGACAATTATTGAGTACACAAAACGCTTTAAAACGTACTTGTACACTTAGTAGATGTGGATGTCTGGTTCCCTTCACTAACACTGTGAGAGTTAGTCACTTTACATATTAACCCTTTAATTATGTAGAAATTTAGAGCATTTAGTGCGCTACCCCTTTAAGAGCGCAGTGGGAAAGGGGTGAGAGAGTGCAGGTTAGAGAGAGAGAGAGAATGGAGGGAGCAGATGTGGAATGTGTGTGTGGCGAATGTTGTGAACTGTCCCGCATTTTTATAAACGAATCCATAACATCATACATTTACACAAAGGTAGAACCCATTAACTCATTCTTTCTCTCTTTCACTCTCTCTTACTCACACACACACACACACTCGCACTCACACATGCGCACATGAACAAAGCAGCCATCTTTTTTTTTTCTTGTAACATGAGCCAGGGATGACAAGTTTGGTCTATCATTTCGAGGCCCCAAAAAATTCCAGCCCGTCTGCATACCACATCATATGCAACAGCAGGAAAAGAAGGGACGAGAGAGAGAGAGAGAGAGAGAAGGAGAACGAGAGAGAAAAGCGTGTGTGTGTGTGTGTGTGTGTGTGTGTGTGTGTGTGAGAGAGAGAGAACAGGAAAATAAGAGCATGGAATAATAGAAGTAAACTTTGAGTGCACAAACTGAACGATCACTGGATTAGGAACAACTACCTTGTTTCTGCACTGTGTACATCTACAATCACAGACTGTAGTCCACCTGTTGCTCTGCATACTTTGTTACCCCCCTCTCCCCCTGTTCCTCAGCGCTCAGGACCCCCACAGAGCAGGTGTGATGTGGTGGTGGATCATTCTCAGCGCTGCACTGACACTGACGTGGTGGTGGTGTGTTAGTGTGTGTTGTGCTGGTGTAGAGTGGATCAGACACAGCAGTGCTGCTGGAGTTTTTAAACCCCTCAGTGTCTGGACCGAGAACAGTCCACCGACCAAAAACATCCAGCCGACAGCGTCCATGACGAGTTGTCATGTGATGTGCCGTAGTGATGTGATTTTGAGAGTTCCTGGTTTATTTATTCCCGTTTTGTGAAGCTCCCTCCCTCGTCCTCTCAGAGGCTCCAGCTCCAGCATGTAATTACGGTTTGTTTGTTATTTATTGTTCTGGCCCAGAACGCTCTCGGATGCGACGTCCAGAACACAGCAGTGCTTCTCCATGTTCGCCGAGGGTCTTCGGGGCGAGGGTCAGACCCTGACGGCGGGGCTTGGAATCTGGCACGGATCTGGGAATGGAAGAGGAAGAGGAAATCCCGAGTTCTTAGATGCGTGTTCTGTTTTATTTGTGATGGTCCGTTGCGGTGGAAACAGACTGAGCCACCGCGGGTTTGCGCCAGAGAGATTTTACCCTCCGGTTGCTCTCTGAGTCTAGACAGGGCGAGATTACGGCCGGAGATAGTGACCAGGGACGTGTCCAGCAACAAAAATGGCAGAAACAAAACAGTCCACTCCTCCACAGCCCACTGGGACACCGTCCACGGGGGGAGAGCGTGAGCATCTCTTTCGAGACCAGGGTCAGGAGCTTTATATGGGTTCTAGACATCAGCCGCTGCTGGAATGTGTTCTAGCTTGTAGCAGTGTGGTGTTTTATACGTTTGAACATCCATCAACCTGCTGTTGGTTCAGTCCAAAGTGATAGTTGTGTGTGTGTGACGCTGGAGTCTCGGTTCTCTGTCAGAAACTGGCAAAGACTAATGTTTGGGGAGGAAACTGAGCTTAATAGATATACGTCAATAAAATAGGTGGGGATCTAAAGTCCACCAACACACACAGGACCACCCAGTACATATTCTGTGATTTGCCCATGTCAGAAAACATGGGCTAAAACGAGGGGTACTTGATCTCTGACGTCAAGTGCAGAGACTTTAGAATGGTCCCGCCCCCTCGTCTGAGTCTGTCCAATCACAGCGCTGGACTCATGTTTATGTGAGAGCGCAAAGACGAGGTTAAACTCAGCAAAACAGACACAACGAGCGCGGAGAAATAAGAGCACTGAGTAAAAACGGAGAAGAAAGAGAACAGAGCGAAAACGGCTAAAAACCAGAGCTTCTGCTCCTCGCTCCTCACTGCTGTGCGCTCGGGGTCGGGGTGAACAGCGAGCGGCTCATTATCATTTAAAGGAACAGGTGCTGAAAGCGGGCGTTCTGAACAGGGGCTGTTTACACAGGGGGAGAACACTGCTGTGGGGCTCGTGGGGTTTGGACCAGAAGCAGGTCACAGATGTTTCATTAAGAAACAGAACTATGTTCCACTGTGGAGACGAGGGGGGATATGCGCCTTTTAAAGTTGCCACGAGATGAATTCCCACACTTTTCATGCAGAAGGACACAGCTAGTCAGTGTTAGCTCAGCCACAGAAATGGGTGTAGCCCCCTGAGTCATGTCTCAGCTGTATCTGTGGTATTCAGTTTTATAATCATCTGGAAAGTGACACAGAACACAGGAACAGCGTTCCGTCTCTCCCTCTGTCCTCCTCCCACAGCGCCCCTCCACTTTCTCCCGTTGAATAAAAACATTCCTGTTGGTTATTGAGGAATCTCATTATCTGATTACGACCCTTCACAGCCCCCTCAGACCCCCCCCACCCCACCCCAAACAATCTCTGATCTTCGAGTCCAGCTGAAGGGGGTCCCAACCGCCAGCACCTGCGCCTCTTCCAAATCCCAAATCCTCAAAATCCCCCCCCGAAACCCCCCAAACACCCCCTTAAAACCCCACATCAGCTCTCAGCCATTCATCTCTCCCCCGGAGGCCGTCTGTCCACCCGCTGAGACCTTAAACAACACGCATCATCACGGGGTTTCATTCTCCTTCACTACTGTACCAGCCAAGACCCACTTTATCCGGCCCCCAAAAGCGCCGCGGGCTTCTCTAATCGGGTGTGAGTGTGTTTTGGTTACAGCTCGTCTACAGCTGCACAATGGACCGCCCCCCTCCCCTGATTGGTGGAAGAGGAGAGTGGTCAGTGTGGGGAATGGCGGGAAAAAATAACTGACCACCGTCATCACAGAAACGCTGATAATGTCTTTATTTCTATAGCACCTTTCACACGTTAATGCAGTTTTAACGTGCTTTAAAAGGTAAAAAGGGGTAACAATGTACTGACGGATGTAATATATGCTTTAAAACACGGACACGTAAACAGTGAACACACACACACACACACTATTGCACTAGAGCAGGGGGCAGGCAGACATCCCCGGCACCGGGGTGCAGTTGCGGGTTTGGTGTCTTGCTCAAGGGCCCCTCAGCCGTGGATTGAGGAGGAGGACGGTGCTGTTCCTTCACTCCCACCGCCCCCAGTTTTCCTGCCGCTCGTGGGAATCAAACCAACGACCTTTCAGCCCTCAGCCCTCTGCTCTAACCTTTAGGCCACCATTAGTTATACCCTTCAGACCATCTCCCACCTCTAAAGATGATGAGCTCCTGATGTGGTTAGGGCCGAGGGTCTGGAAGGTCACTGTCTGCAGGGGTCAAGACGTAAAAAGCAGCTGGACTTCAGCCTGCAGAACTACGGAGGGTTTTCAAGAGTCAAACCAGGAAATTACAGTAACTCTACAAACACCTCCCAGCTGAAGAGTGGTGGTTAACTCAGAGCTTTGACCTGCTCCACCTTAAATCAATATTTGTGACTTTCCAACGCGACGGGAACAGTGTGAGGCTGCGCTGCGCTGTTGTAACGTTTCTGTTGTTGTTCTGTGTTCGAGTGTAAGAGCAGATGATGAAGAGTGAGGGGCTGGGGGCTTGTCTTTCTGTTTGAACTTCTGTGGGAGGGTTAATCAGTGGCTAGACACCTGAGCAGGAAGTGTGCTGTTTTTTCTTCATCCTCCTCTTCTCTCACAGAGCTGCTGGTTACGTCACCGTGCTCCTGTGTGTTTGTGTACGCTCTGAGACTGGACAGCGCTCTGGTTCCTCACGGTTCTGCAGCTCTGACTCTGTTAATCTTTAACACCAGCTCCGTTCACTGCTCTCCCTTCACCACAGACACAAAGCATGCTGGGAAACTGCCTTCTTAGTCCTCCATTTCCTCCACTGCTGAAAACCCAGCTGTGTAAATTACACCTGACTTTACAGCGCCCTTATCTTTCAGAGCTGTATCTATATCATTGTGGGCTACATACACACACACACACACACACACACTACATATCATTGCTTTCCAATTAAAAATATCTATCTCTCAAAAGAGTAACTTTACATTTTTTTACATTAATTCATTCATTGTCTGTAACCCTTATCCAGTTCAGGGCGGTGGTTGGGTCTACCCGCAATCATTGGGCACAAGGCGGAAACACACCCTGAAGGGGGCGCCAGTCCTTCACAGGGCAACACACACTCACACCTACGGACACTTTTGAGTCTCCAATCCACCTACCGACTTGTTTTTGGAGCGTGGGAGGAAACCGGAGCACCCGGAGAAAACCCACGCAGACACAGAGAGAACACACCACACTCCTCACAGACAGTCACCCGGAGGAAACCCACGCAGACACAGAGAGAACACACCACACTCCTCACAGACAGTCACCCGGAGGAAACCCACGCAGACACAGAGAGAACACACCACACTCCTCACAGACAGTCACCCGGAGGAAACCCACGCAGACACAGAGAGAACACACCACACTCCTCACAGACAGTCACCCGAAGAAAACCCACGCAGACACAGGGAGAACACACCACACTCCTCACAGACAGTCACCCGGAGGAAACCCACGCAGACACAGGGAGAACACACCACACTCCTCACAGACAGTCACCCAGAGCAGGACTCGAACCCACAACCTCCAGGCCCCTGGAGCTGTAACAGAGACACTACCTGCTGCACCACCGCGTCGCACACTAGTAATGTCACAGGACAAGGAAAAACAAACAATTTTGGAGCATTTTTATTGGTCCATTCTTTATTAAATATTCGCACAGTGTGAAGGTCAGCTGCTGGGTTCAAATGATGCAGTAAACTAAACATCCACAAACACGGAGATAAATGTTTTAAATTGGAGAGCGAGGATGTGTAATAAACACACTACAGACATGCCGCACGTGTACTGAGTTCTTAAAGAGCCCACGCAGTGGAAGCCCAAGTAACAAACTTATATTTTAAGAAGAGTGTGAAGTAACGTTGGCTGCCGGTTCTTTCAGTACATTTGTGGAATCCAGGTTGCCAGATTGTTCCATTTTAAAATCAATTTACAAATGTTCTCCATATTAATCTACGGCTGTGTGACCCCGCCCCAGGTGTGCTGAAGGACTGTGACAGTGGCAGCCAATCGGAACAGAGCTCATTTGCATTGTCTTAAAGGCACATTCTCACACTGCGTAAATCAAAGGGATAAAGAAAAGTTATGGAAAAATAAACGATGGCTAACCTTATGTCACTCTTAGGGAATGTTATTTTTATTAACATTTACTTTTTATTACTTTATTATGGTTATTATTTCTTATTGAAACCAATAAAACTATGAATCAGAGTCTTTTAAAAGCCCTGGGTAAAAGGTTATTACAGCAGTGAGGAGCAGACCGATCATCTCTCAGTCTATTCTCAGTTTAATCCCGTCTCGGTGTCGGGCCGCGCTTGGTCCGTGTCGGAGGACAGTTGAAGCCAGGCCGCAGTGGTGTGTGGACACCAGATATTTATGGAGCGCTGAGCTGGAGGAGAGCAGTAGGAGTTGCTGTGCTGTTTGGACACAGAGGGAGAAAATGTTGTGGAAAGTTCGGGCTGTTTCTGATGAACACAAAGCTGCCGACGCTGCAGCGACCCGTTCTTTCCAACTGAGCACACAGCTGGACATCAGCGGACGTTAGAGGACATCAGTGTTATAGAGGAATTAGAGCTGGAAACACTTCTTTATAAGTTCGGAGGAAGTATTGATTGGTTTTTATTGTTGAATCTGCTCTTACTGCGCTTTAAGAGGGTAACACAACTCTGGAGGCTGAGAACATTGGATTTGACCGGCGGGAAAATGACCTTCTCTTAATGAGAGAGCAAACGTGTGTGTGAAACGTTATAGAGCCCCTGTACACTCGGTTTTAAATGTGCCAACATTGTGTGGGTGTGTTCTTGTGTGTCTGATACCGGAGTGTGTTAGTGTATGTCCCCTGAGAGTGTGTGTTTGTCTCCTATTTCATAGAATAAGTATTTAACAACATCATATTTCTATTCTTGGTTTATTTATAAAATAAAGCAGATTACTAGTAGATAAACGCTCTGAACCACAAACTTCTGCTGCTCAGAAATGCGAAGGTGTGTCAGATCAGAGTGACTGACAGTGGCATCTCTATGGCAACCTAAACAACCTCACAGCGATTGAGAGCTGACATCACATACAACAAATGTAGTCCCGCCCACTAATTATTATTTTTTTAATCTTTAGCAGGAATGGGGTTTTTATAATTGTTTTAAATTAATTAATTAATTGTCTGTGACCCAGTTCAGGGTCACTTGGGTCTGGAGCCTACCCAGAATCACTGGGCATAAGTGGGAACACACCCTGGAGGGGGCGCCAGTCCTTCACAGGGCAACACACACTCACACCTACGGACGCTTTTGAGTCTCCAATCCACCTACCAACGTGTGTTTTGGGACTGTGGGAGGAAACCCACGCAGACACAGAGAGAACACACCACACTCCTCACAGACAGTCACCCGGAGGAAACCCACGCAGACACAGAGAGAACACACCACACTCCTCACAGACAGTCACCCGGAGGAAACCCCCGCAGACACAGAGAGAACACACCACACTCCTCACAGACAGTCACCCGGAGGAAACCCACACAGACACAGGGAGAACACACCACACTCCTCACAGACAGTCACCCGGAGGAAACACACGCAGACACAGGGAGAACACACCACACTCCTCACAGACAGTCACCCGGAGGAAACCCACGCAGACACAGGGAGAACACACCACACTCCTCACAGACAGTCACCCGGAGGAAACCCACGCAGACACAGGGAGAACACACCACACTCCTCACAGACAGTCACCTGGAGGAAACCCACGCAGACACAGGGAGAACACACCACACTCCTCACAGACAGTCACCCGGAGGAAACCCACGCAGACACAGGGAGAACACACCACACTCCTCACAGACAGTCACCCGGAGGAAACCCACGCAGACACAGGGAGAACACACCACACTCCTCACAGACAGTCACCCGGAGGAAACCCACGCAGACACAGGGAGAACACACCACACTCCTCACAGACAGTCACCCGGAGGAAACCCACGCAGACACAGGGAGAACACACCACACTCCTCACAGACAGTCACCCGGAGGAAACCCACGCAGACACAGGTAGAACACACCACACTCCTCACAGACAGTCACCCGGAGGAAACCCACGCAGACACAGAGAGAACACACCACACTCCTCACAGACAGTCACCCGGAGGAAACCCACACAGACACAGGGAGAACACACCACACTCCTCACAGACAGTCACCCGGAGGAAACCCACACAGACACAGGGAGAACACACCACACTCCTCACAGACAGTCACCCGGAGGAAACCCACGCAGACACAGGGAGAACACACCACACTCCTCACAGACAGTCACCCGGAGGAAACCCACACAGACACAGGGAGAACACACCACACTCCTCACAGACAGTCACCCGGAGGAAACCCACGCAGACACAGGGAGAACACACCACACTCCTCACAGACAGTCACCCGGAGGAAACCCACACAGACACAGGGAGAACACACCACACTCCTCACACTTGAAAACCCCTAATTACGATGGCCCTGATACCAAAATTATGTTTGAAAATATTTAATCTATAAAAACTCTTTTAAAGGATTCCTATAGTCATTGTGACAGATTGTAATACTCTACATGACGTGTAGGGGGCGACAGGAGGTAGCTGCCTATGGAAAAGGAATGATGGATAAGGTCTAAAGCTCTAAGGATCTTAAAGGTGACGTGAAGCTCTGGCGGAGCATCCGTGAGGACACACTCCTGTCTGCTCTGGTTATTTAATAACTGACCGGCAGCGTGTACAAATATTATGCCCTATCTCAAAGTGGAAGTGTCAGTGGCACCTTTGTGCTGGCGGCTCACTCCAGTTCTACAGCATGACTCACTTTCTCCATCGACCTTACACACACACACACACACACACACACACACGTCAGAAAGGCCTCACTTCCATTGTTTGACGTTGTGAGCTTCTCCTATTCGTGACATTTCAGGAATCCACACAGACCCCTGACCTCCGAAGGATGATCCTCCGAACGGGAGACGGACTAAACGTCAGGGTTCATGATTTAATAAATATTTTATATTCGTCCGCTCCATTTTAGGTTTGTTTTTATGATTGTTCTCCTCTTGTTTGGTTTCTGTGACAGAGAACAAAAGAACAAGAATAATTTATCACTCATTAACAGAAGTGTAAACGAGAGAGAGAGAATGTTAGAGTTAGAGAGAGAGTGAGTTATAGAGTGTGTGTGAGAGAGAGAGAGTGAGTGAGTGAGAGGTGGATGGAAACACCAGGTTGATTTACAGCGTTTGTGTAAGGCATTAATCCTAGAACAAGGTGAATTTTAAATGTGTTCCTCAAGTGGGGAACTGAACCCTGGGCCACTGTTTAAAAAGAAGACACACACACACACGCACACACTGTCAGTCAGTCTTAAACGTGTGTGTGTGTGTATGATTTAAGGTTTACTATGAGTGTATACGAAGGTTTCTTAATTACTGAAATGGAATTAAAGTTTATGAGAGTTTTATCTTAATTCAGATCCAGAGAGTAGGTCGTGTGTGTGAGTGTGTGTGTGTGTGTGGGGGGGTACTATAGGAGTATGGAGGCTGTGTGTGCTGTATAGGGCACATTACTCATGGCTGTATGGAGAATATGAAACCGTTCCAGATCTGCAGTGCAGCTTACACACTGCTGCACACACACACTAACGCATATACGGGGGGTTGTTTTTATACGGTGTCAGGACTTGGCGTAGTACATATTTCTATATTACACACATAACATTCAGCATTGATTTCTAAATGTGTGTGTGTGTGTGTTTGTTTGTTTGTTTACTGCAATCACTGCAAAAATAAAAGACAAATTGGTTCAACAAGGGATCACAAGTTCTGTCCTGGGGACACCTGGACAGCCAGTGTTCTCCTCCGAGCGCGGTGAGCCCCAGGACCGTTGGATCAGCAGCAGTTTAAAATGAAGCCGTAATAAAAGAAAGAAAAACGAGACGTTTCTCTCGATTGGAAATTGTAAAGTTGATCACTCATCAGTTTTACAGTCTGTTTATTTCATAGTCGTCTGTTTCCCTCAGTAAAACGAGCCCTGGTTAAAGCGGCTTGTCTGGACCCTCTTGTTGACCCTGGAGCACCGGGGACCAGCGTTCTCCTTCACATTGATCTCCTCTCTCTCCGACGTCTGTAATGAGATTCAGGGACCGGGAGTTTGTTTATTACGGGTGTTTGCAGGAGACGAGGTTCTGTTCTGGTATCAGATGTTGTACTCCATTAGATGAAACCAGAGGGAGAAGGTAAACAGGCCTTGTGCTGCTTCCAGTGTTTAAAGAACGATTGGGAAGAAGGGTACAATCAATGGTGGACGGTGCGGCTCACGGGGAGTCGTTAATTAAAGGAGAAGGAGCTCCTGTCTTTCTCAAGGAGAATCCAGGATGTGGGGAAAATGAATCCGGTCACAAAATGTCATGGTGTTTATTTTAGCTTACGCAGGTGGTGTGTGGGGGCTTGGTTTCTTTAGAAGGGCACGTGTAGCAGTCTGGAGTATCTCCAGCAGGGCGGCGCTGTTCGCACACAACTTGCTTTTAAAACAAATGTGAATGCAACTGTGAGCGGTCACCACCTCCTAAAAGAGAGGGGGGGGGTTATTACTGTTATATAGAAGTTATAATAATTATTATAATACGCTCTATTTTGCCATCGTCCAATCAGAATCATGTATCTCCAAAATAGCAACTTTACAGGAGAAAGTGAAAGATTGTATTCCAAGTAATTTTGGAGCGTTTCTATTGGTCGATTCATGATAAAATGGCAACAGCACCTTCACAATATCCAAGGCCACGTTACACCGAGAAGCAAACGATACTCGGGACGGAGGAGGAGGAGAAGAGCTGAGGTTTTAGAGAAGAACACGAAGAGCAGAGGCTCTAGTTGAAGCTGAAAATAATTTTCATAAATATATTCACTCCCTCGTGACGTCCAAAAAACCAGTACTGCAAATCACTCAGTTTAAAACGGTTTGTTTTATCACGGGGTGTGGTCCGTTTCTGCCGTGAGGAAATCCAGCTCAGACCAGGATCTCCTTATATGGGCACGTCATGGTGTCATTCATCTATTGTTGTACCTTTCGATGGCACATTTACTTAGTTTGTACCAGTTGTGTACCTTTTTATAGTATGTTATTTTTCTGATGGTGTGTAAACACACCTGCAGACTCAAGGCAAGGACGTGTGTGTGTGTGTGAGTCAGTGTGAAGCAGCTGCAGTGTGTTAGACAGGTACACACACACACACACAGGTGACTCACCTCCCTCCACAGGAAACTGTAATTTAATCAATTCCCTCAAAGTTGCTTTTCTTCCTGGGGTTCGGTAGATAATGAGGTTTAGCTCATGACCCTTCGTTAGCTTCAGAGAAGAGAAGAGAGGCCAAGGGAAGATTGGAAGAGAAGAGAGGGCAGGAGAAGATCAGATGAGACAAGAAGAGAAGAGGACAGGAGGAGTGATGACGGGGACTGAGGAGTTGAGTTCAGCACCAGAGCAGAGATTTTGCCCTAGGCTCTGAGCAGAGGAAGCGAGGAAAGTGTGGGCTGAAATGATCTGGAGAAACTGTAACTAACAAATGGTGTGGTTGTCATCAGGATGTAAAGTTTACCTGTTGGTGAGGATGATTTAAGGCCTGGTAAAATGAACTAGGTCCGGTTTCTTCACACAGTCCACAAACAAGCCGTGGTGTGCTGATTGCCTGTGAAATACCGCCCACTAGTGTCTGCCCAAGCCAACCCACACTCCAGAGAAAATCTGTGGAAGAGAAACATCTACAGCCAATCACACACAAGCTCCAGATTTAGGATCTGCCCACGGACTGCACCCATAACGTCCACCACAGCCAATCAGAAACGGGGCTGGAGGTTTAGCGAGAGATGATGATGATTGGGCGGTGGGTTTGGTGAGGGATGATGATGATTGGGCGGTTGGTTTGGTGAGGGTTGGTGATTGGGCGGTGGGTTTAGTGAGGGATGATGATTGGGCGGTGGGTTTAGTGAGGGATGATTGGTTGTGGGGGTTTAGTGAGGGATGATGATTGGGCTGGGGGTTTAGTGAGGGATGATGATTGGGCGGTGGGTTTAGTGAGGGATGATGATTGGGCGGTGGGTTTAGTGAGGGATGATTGGTTGTGGGGGTTTAGTGAGGGATGATGATTGGTTGTGGGGGTTTGGTGAGGGATGATGATTGGTTGTGGGGGTTTAGTGAGGGATGATGATTGGTTGTGGGGGTTTAGTGAGGGATGATGATTGGTTGTGGGGGTTTAGTGAGGGATGATGATTGGTTGTGGGGGTTTAGTGAGGGATGATGATTGGGCGGTGGGTTTAGTGAGGGATGATGATTGGTTGTGGGGGTTTAGTGAGGGATGATGATTGGGCGGTGGGTTTAGTGAGGGATGATGATTGGGCGGTGGGTTTAGTGAGGGATGATGATTGGTTGTGGGGGTTTAGTGA
>NC_089815.1:31153137-31165637 GCF_029633855.1 Hoplias malabaricus | reverse complement strand
ACTGCTTTCTGAGGTAGATTTAATAGTGCAGTGATCTCCTGGTACAGCGCACAAACCAGACACCATCAGCTCCACCGAGGAACTCAGACCACCGCTCGTTCTCCACAGAGGACCCCACCCTGCCCCCGTCTCCTGCGCTACCTGCCACATACCTCCCCTTTCCCAACTCAAGCCGGTGGACTGTGACCCTCTGCCACAGACCCTCTCTGTCTCTATCACTGTCACTCTTCTCTCTCTCTCTTTCTCTCTGTCCCTCCCTCTGTCTCTCTACCCCCCCTCTCTCTCTCTGTCTGTTTCCCTCTCTCTCTCTCTCTCTGTCCCTCTCTCTCTCTCTCTCTCTCTCTTCTCTCTCTCTCTCTCTCCCTCTCTCCCTCTCTCTGTTTATATTTATTTTTATAAACAAAGGCACTGCCCTGGTCAGCTCTGAGCCGGAGGGGTCCTTTGTGTTGTTTTGCTCTGGGGTTGCCCCAGTGTCACATGGCAGAGGTGTTTTATGACACACACACACGTGTGCTCTCACTCTTACTCAGTCACTCACTGTCACACAGATCACACAGATGTTGTTGTGATATTGGCCTTTGCAGTATATTAATACAACAATGTAAACAAGCCCCTGTCCAATCACAGCACTGCTTACTGTCTGCTGTGGCCAATCACAGCTCCAGATGAGTTCCAGTGTCTGTGGGTTTTTGAGTCTGTGCTTGTGTTTTCCAGCAAAAGTGGTCACTTATATAATCTCTGTAGAAAAGCAGTGAACACGAGTCGAACGTCTCCGTGCTCAAAAGACACAGAGCTAGAGAGGTACCAGCCCCTCGGCTCCGGGCTCTGGAACAGTGGAACTGCGTTCTCCCTCTGATACTTCTGGGATGAGTGGGAGTGGTGTTAGAGATCCGGAACTAATCACCAACACCAGGCCGTGACCTCAGTGATGTTAATGTGGCTGGGTGCCATCAAACGTCTTGTTAGTGCAGCAGAGGAGGTGGAGCTCCCTTGGTTTCAGAGGAAATGTGCTCTGAGTGTGTGCGTGTGTTAATGATGATGTTGTTGTTGTTGTTGTTTTCTCTGTCCGCAGTTTGTCCCCAAGTCTGTAAACACCGCGCCTGCACTCACTCGGGCCACTGCTGTCACGAGCATTGTCTGGGCGGCTGTTCGGAGCCGGGGAACTCCAGTGCCTGCGTGTCCTGTCGGAACCTGCTGCATGAGAACACCTGCGTGGATCGGTGTCCCCCGGACTCCTACGTCTTTAAAGACTGGCGCTGCGTGTCCTTCTCCTTCTGCCAGGAGCTCCACAACAAATGCAAACAGAAGAAAAGCAGCGACTGCCACCAGTACGTCATCCACAACGGAGCCTGTATCCCAGAATGCCCCTCGGGATACACCACCGTCGACTCCACGTGAGTAACGCTGCACCGCCACGTCGCTAAAAACCCCCTTTCTCCAGAAACACAGTGTTGGGGATGAGGAGGAAAAACTCTCAAATCCTCACAACTGTTCACAGACAGCAGGCGTCAAACTGATGCTAATGACACTGGATTTACACAATAAAAGTCCTCATTGAGTCATAATTACACGCACACACACAGTCTGATAATAACCATATCAATGTGATTAAAGTGTCATTTCACAGGTGAGAATATACATGCTTTCTTCAAATAATAAGGAATGATAATACATTAAATAATAAAATACACATTAATAAACATTAATAAATATACAATAATACACTTCAGCAGAGCATAATAAATATATTAAATATTATATGAATGTCACAGATACACACTGAACCTAAATGCATGTGTGTGTGTGTGTTTAGTGTTTTTAACCAGGAGAGGGGTCTGTTTCCCTGAGGACAATGGTGGTCTTTGTTAGCACACTGTGGTCTAGAGCTTATTTAAATGTGCGCCTCCTGATGCTTTTGTACTGTGTGTGTGTGTGTGTGTGTGTGTGTGTGTGTGTGTGTGTGTGGAGGGGGGTCCTACAGCTTGATTGGATCTCTCTCTCTCCCTGTTCCAGGGATTCGGAAATTGGTGTAATTCGCTTGTTTTTCAGCTTTGCCTCGTCTCAGATTGTGGGCCGCACTCACGTTCATTAATAAGACACACACACACACACACTCTGTCTTCCCTCCTCTTCCTCCCCCTCTTACAGCTTTCCCTCCATTTCTTTGGCGTTTGCCTTCCACATGAGAGAACACCGTCCTCGTCCTGTTTTTGTTTCACGTGTTTATTGCTTTGTTTGTTTAGCTCCGTTCTGGAATGATTTTCCCGATCAGAGCGATTGATGACGCGGTCAAATCACATCCATCTTTAGGCTTTTAGGGAGGATTGGATGCAGCAGTAATGTTTCTTAAAGGAGCAGTCCGTCTTATTGACTTCAGTCTGTTTCTTCGTTCTGTGTGAAATGTATTGGTGTTAAATAAGTTTGAAAGTGTTTTGTGAGTTTGAATGTAGCATGAAATTAACCCATTCTCCCACAGGTTTCATGGTGACTGTTGTGTCGTATTAACAATGATACGATATGTTCACGATCGAAACCCCATCACAAATCCACCACAGTCTTCTGCAGCTTTTTCCTGATGGAGCTCATAATGAACGCAGCGCCCAATAAACTCCTCACTCACCGTTTTCACACTGCTTCAGTTTTAGGTTATTTTTAGATGAATAAATTGACAATTGTGATTTTTAATACGACACACAGTCATTTGACTTTTCAATTACAGTTATACTCTACACAAAGGAAATTCTTTAAAACTAAATTGTACATATAATACATTCATTCATTCATGTGTAAACCTTCTCCAGGGCGGCGCTGGGTCCGGAGCCTACCCGGAATCACTGGGTGCAAGGTGGGAACACACCCTGGAGGGGGCACCAGTCCTTCACAGGGCGACACACACTCGCACATTCACTCACACACTCACACCTACGGACACTTTTGAGTCACCAATCCACCTACCAACGTGTGTTTTTGGACTGTGGGAGGAAACCAGAGCACCCGGAGGAAACCCACACGGACACAGGGAGAACACGCCACACTCCTCACGGACAGACACCCGGAGGAAACCCACACAGACACAGGGAGAACACACCACACTCCTCACAGACAGTCACCCGGAGGAAACCCACACAGACACAGGGAGAACACACCACACTCCTCACAGACAGTCAGCCCCGGAGGAAACCCACGCAGACACAGAGAGAACACACCACACTCCTCACAGACAGTCACCCGGAACGGCACTTGAACCCACAACCTCCCCACATACATCTCACACAAAATTAGGAATAGAATTGCTTTGAAGTCCCTGAATTTAACCCGTTTTAGTGTGTGTGTGTGTGTGTAATGTATATTTTAGTTTGTGAGTGATTGTATATCGTGCTTTATGTGTGTGTTTCAGGCTGAACTGTACGCCGTGTGCTGGACTGTGTCCAAAGCTGTGTACTGGAGTCCAGACCATAGACTCGGTCACTGCAGCCCAGGCTCTGAGAGGATGCACCGTCCTCAACGGCTCCCTGATCATAAAGATCCGCGGAGGCAGTGAGTACAGGAGGAAGATGTATTAAACCCATCTAAGTTCATCACATCAGTATCTCTCATATTTATATACAGTCATATCACTAATTATGTTATAAACATTTCAAATCTACAAAGTGCATCATCATTAAAGCAACAGTAGGTATTATTTTTACCATAAAATTACAGTTTCAAAATCATTGCAGTGCTCCACTCAGATGTAAAAATGAGAACAGAGCCTCTGTCTTCGCTACTTCAGGCTCAGCACTGCAGAAACTGCACTATGTAGCTTCTGGAAATATACTCCGTCTACCTCCCCCCTCCCCAGGAACTGTAGAAGGAGCCCAGGAGCAAAACTACCAAATGTAGCCTAGTGTTGCTTTAAAGGAGGTTCTCCTAATGGTGTGGTGATGTGTATAGTTTGCTATAATCGTCCTCTGGTCACCCCTGGCCCCGACTGTCCTTCATCACTAAGAGACCTTTCCCTGTGTGCTCCTGTGATGCTCAGATAACATTGCAGCGGAGCTGGAGGCGAACCTGGTCAGCTGGAGGAGATCACGGGTTTCTTAACCATCCGCCGAGCCTACGCCCTCGTCTCGCTGTCCTTCCTCCGGAAACTGCGCCTCATCCGCGGAGAGACGCAGGAAGTGGGGTACGCATTTATCACCAACCCTTAAACCATCTTTTAATGATGTTTCATTAGAGTTGAGTTACAGTCGATGTGGGTGAGGAGAATGTTATTATTTTAAAATAAGAGCCTCCGTGTGTGTCAGGTTCCTCGTTCCTACGACCACAGCTGAGTTTGGGATTTTTTTTATTGAGTTGTAGGATTTTAAGATTTTACCTTTAACAAATATGCATTTTCAGCTAAAAAACATGCTGTGTGGACTAAAAGCACAAAGAGCTTGCTTTATACACATTCATTCACACCACACTCCTCACAGACAGTCACCCGGAGGAAACCCATGCAGACACAGAGAGAACACACCACACTCCTCACAGACAGTCACCCGGAGGAAACCCATGCAGACACAGAGAGAACACACCACACTCCTCACAGACAGTCACCCGGAGGAAACCCACGCAGACACAGAGAGAACACACCACACTCCTCACAGACAGTCACCCGGAGGAAACCCACACAGACACAGAGAGAACACACCACACTCCTCACAGACAGTCACCCGGAGGAAACCCACGCAGACACAGAGAGAACACACCACACTCCTCACAGACAGTCACCCGGAGGAAACCCACACAGACACAGAGAGAACACACCACACTCCTCACAGACAGTCACCCGGAGGAAACCCATGCAGACACAGAGAGAACACACCACACTCCTCACAGACAGTCACCCGGAGGAAACCCACACAGACACAGAGAGAACACACCACACTCCTCACAGACAGTCACCCGGAGGAAACCCACGCAGACACAGGGAGAACACACCACACTCCTCACAGACAGTCACCCGGAGGAAACCCACACAGACACAGAGAGAACACACCACACTCCTCACAGACAGTCACCCGGAGGAAACCCATGCAGACACAGAGAGAACACACCACACTCCTCACAGACAGTCACCTGGAGGAAACCCACACAGACACAGAGAGAACACACCACACTCCTCACAGACAGTCACCCGGAGGAAACCCATGCAGACACAGAGAGAACACACCACACTCCTCACAGACAGTCACCCGGAGGAAACCCACACAGACACAGAGAGAACACACCACACTCCTCACAGACAGTCACCCGGAGGAAACCCACACAGACACAGAGAGAACACACCACACTCCTCACAGACAGTCACCCGGAGGAAACCCATGCAGACACAGAGAGAACACACCACACTCCTCACAGACAGTCACCCGGAGGAAACCCACACAGACACAGAGAGAACACACCACACTCCTCACAGACAGTCACCCGGAGGAAACCCACGCAGACACAGGGAGAACACAAACCCAGGACCCAGTTTTGTTTCCCTGTATCTGTGCATCTAGATGAATACAGAGATGTTGTTAATAACTGTGAAACTGAACAAGAGATTCATCATCGTTCTACGTCCTCTGTAGTCTGGGACTAGGCTTTAATCCTGGTCCTGGAAACCAGTCCTCAGACTTTAAAGAGTTATATTGTGTGAATCCTGGTTCTTCTGCTGATTCCCGTGTGTTGTTTGTTTCTCCAGGAACTACTCCTTCTATGCTCTGGACAACCAGAACCTGCGTCAGCTGTGGGACTGGACCAAACACAACCTGACCATCCTGCAGGGCCGAATGTTCTTCCACTACAACGCCAAGCTGTGCCTCTCCGAGATCCGCAAGATGGAGGAGGTGACGGGCACTAAGGATCGCCACAGCAAGAACGACATCGCCCTCCGGACCAACGGAGACCAGGCGTCCTGTAAGGGTCACAGCATCAGGGTTTAAAGCTCGCACGTGGATGGGGTTGTTTTTGTGATACAGTGTTTGAACACCTCTGATGAAATCTTATCCTCTACAGAGAATACACTGTGTACTGATTTATAGGGAACATGCTGGAAATCTTAAACACAATCTGATAGAGTGTGACACATTAAAGTATAAGCACATGCCACATGCCAGCAGTGGTTTTGTATAAAAAAATACACAGAAGCTTTAGTTCGATTTAAACAAACCCTGCTGTGATTTCTCTATTCGTTAGCGTAAGTGAGAACACTGCCTTCGAACCCAGGTGGGCACCAAATAAGTGGAACGAACCCCCCACAACAGGTCGCTGTCAATCTGTTTCTAAAACTTTCTTTTGCTTTTTTATAGTAAACGTGAGTAGTGTTAAAAAAGAAAAAACTGAAAATGCAGTGTCACTGCGCTCCGTTCCCGACTCTGACACTGACTCCATCTGTAACTGGTCTAAACCCACACTCACACGGACTTTTGGACACAGTATTGTCCCCAAGAACAGAACAAACCCATCACAGTCTTCTGCAGCTTTTCCTGATGGAGCTCAAAACCAACGCAGCGCCCAATAAACTCCTCACTCTCCACACGCTTCATTTTTACATAATTTTTTATTGAATAAAATGATAAGTGTGGTTTTCATTACTATGCAACATCTTCCATAAATGGTGTTCTCCCTGTGTCTGCGTGGGTTTCCTCCGGGTGACTGTCTGTGAGGAGTGTGGTGTGTTCTCCTGTGTCTGTGTGGGTTTCCTCCGGGTGACTGTCTGTGAGGAGTGTGGTGTGTTCTCTCTGTGTCTGCGTGGGTTTCCTCCGGGTGACTGTCTGTGAGGAGTGTGGTGTTCTCCCTGTGTCTGTGTGGGTTTCCTCCGGGTGACTGTCTGTGAGGAGTGTGGTGTGTTCTCTCTGTGTCTGCGTGGGTTTCCTCCGGGTGACTGTCTGTGAGGAGTGTGGTGTGTTCTCCCTGTGTCTGTGTGGGTTTCCTCCGGGTGACTGTCTGTGAGGAGTGTGGTGTGTTCTCTCTGTGTCTGCGTGGGTTTCCTCCGGGTGACTGTCTGTGAGGAGTGTGGTGTGTTCTCCCTGTGTCTGTGTGGGTTTCCTCCGGGTGACTGTCTGTGAGGAGTGTGGTGTGTTCTCTCTGTGTCTGCGTGGGTTTCCTCCGGGTGACTGTCTGTGAGGAGTGTGGTGTTCTCCCTGTGTCTGTGTGGGTTTCCTCCGGGTGACTGTCTGTGAGGAGTGTGGTGTTCTCCCTGTGTCTGCGTGGGTTTCCTCCGGATGACTGTCTGTGAGGAGTGTGGTGTGTTCTCCCTGTGTCTGTGTGGGTTTCAGACAATGACTGAATGAATGAATGACCCTTCTGTAAATGACAAAAGAGCGTCAGAATGGTTGAAAATGAGTAACAATTATACGATACACAAGAAAGCAGCCTTATTTTCATTTAAACCAGAGGACTCCCAAGTCTCTTATTTTCTGATTATTCAGTGTTTAATGTTCAATCAGATTCAGAACAAAATTTAACGTTGATCTAAAATTAATCACTGATTTTTTTCTCCAGGTGAAAATCGACTGCTCAAATTCACCCACATCCGCACCTCGTCCAAAAAGATGCTGATCATGTGGGAGCCGTTCTGGCCGCCAGACTTCAGGGACCTGCTGGGCTTCATGGTCCTCTACAAAGAAGCGTGAGTCTCACGCAGCGGCACATTACACAGTAAAACCTTTTATTTTAACGTTCACTGTGAGGAACAGGGCAGTGCTGAGTGACATCCCCCCTTCTCTCTGTCTGGCCCCGCCCCCCTCTCTCCAGGCCGTATAAAAACGTGACGGAGTTTGATGGACAGGACGCGTGTGGTTCAAACAGCTGGGTGATCACAGACGTAGAGCCGCCCCAGCGAGCCACCGATGGGAAGAAGCAGCCTGACCCCGGCTGTATCCTCATGCCCCTAAAGCCCTGGACGCAGTACGCCATCATGGTCAAAACTCAGCTCTCCGTCTCGGACGAGCACCAGGTCCACGGAGCCAAGACCGAGATCATCTACGTCAGAACCAACGCCACACGTGAGATTCATTAACACCCTTTACACACAGCTTTACCTTAGAGCTCTGGTCCTCGTAGATCACAAATGAAAGGGCCTCTTTAAAGGAGCAACTCTGGTCAATCAAGACGTCATACCCCAGGGTCAAAAGAGGGGACGTATTCTGAAAAAAGGCGCTCTGATTCTGCTCTGCTTCTTACGTCAAGTGCATAGACTTTAGTATTGCCCCGCCCCCTCATCTGAGTCTGTCCAATCACAGCGCTGGATGTTAATGATTGTCTGTGTTTTGCTCTGTTCTCAGGTCCCTCTGTTCCCCTGGACCCCATTTCCTCCTCCAACTCGTCCTCTCAGATCATCCTCAAGTGGAAGCCCCCCACGGACCCCAACGGCAACATCACGCACTACCGTGTGGCCTATCAGAAACAGGACGAGGACAGCGAGCTCAGCAAGTTAAACTACTGCCAGAAAGGTTAGAGCTAATTCATTCATGCTGCGTAACGGAGTCACATGGTCACCAGGGCTCTTCGTATGATGTAGTCTTCTCCCTCCTCTGAGCAGTTCTCTCGTCTTCCTCCACTTTCCCTTCACGGAGAGCTGCTTCAGAGCTGGTTTTAGAGACGGGCGTGGTCTCTCCTGCACGGAAAACAAATATGTCACGTTCTGAAGTGGCGTATTTCACTGTATAACGTCTGTACGATATTTGTATCTCATCAGAGTGTGCGTATGTAATCAACATTTGCAGTCCCCAAAAGCGAATTCAGTCCTGAATCCATGTGTTCTGGGTGTGTTCTGCAGGAATGAAGCTGCCGTCCCGGACCCCGACCCACTACAGCACGGAGGAGGAGCAGAAGTGGAACCAGACGGAGGAGCAGAGTCAGAGCAGCAGCTGCTGTGCTTGCCCCAAAACCGAGACACAGCTGAAGAAGGAGGCGGAGGAGACGGAGTTCCGCAAAACCTTCGAGAACTACATCCACAACGAGGTCTTCGAGCCCAAGTACGGCACCAACACAACACTGGGTTCATTTAACTGACCACGGCAACCTCTCAGAACAGAGGTGGGGTTTAAATAAGTCAGCGTCGCTCTGAACACTCCCTCTGCTGGTTTAAAGGGGTCACATTATGAAAAGAATCCTGGACGTGGGGATCTGGGGTCAGATCAACTCACACACTGTGGAACAAGACCCCATTCAGTTTTCTGTGCGCTGCCTGAGTCAGAAACACACTTCTGACGTCAAGTGCAGAGACTTTAGAATGGCCCCGCCCCCTCGTCTGAGTCCGTCCAATCACAGCGCTGGACCCGTGTTTATGTGAGAGCACAGAGACGAGGTTAAACTCAGCAAAACAGACACAATGAGCGTGGAGAAATAAGAGCACTGAGTAAAAACGGAGAAGAAAGAGAACAGAGTGAAAATGGCTAAAAACCAGAGCTTCTGCTCCTCGCTCCTCACTGCTGTGCGCTCGGGGTCGGGGTGAACAGCGAGCGGCTCATTGTCATTTAAAGATCCTTCGGGAAACTGGGTTTTGTATCTTAGTTGCTTCCAGTTAGCGTCCAGGGTATTTACTCTGTGCTGTGATTGGTTCCCACCACTGGAGCTGGAGCTTTTTATTTTAACCAGAATGATCCAGAAAGAGAAGAACAGACCACACTTTAGTTCCTGAGGTTCAGAGAAGCTCCACTGACCACAGCTCACTCTCTCTGTCCTCTCTGTCACTTTTGGTGCTGTCCTTGTTTCACCCAGGTCACAATATTTAACCCTGAAAATAGATTTAGGACGTGTTCCACACAGTGTACATGCGTTTAACAGCTGTTGCACTTAGTCTATGAAGTTGGTTTTAAACCTGCAGGCTCTTAGACGTTTTAGCGCCCTCTAATGGCGCCCTCCGAAACAACAGCTTGTCGTTCTTCAGTGTTTGGCACCATCTGCTGGGGTTCAGGGTTGTGGATTCATTTTATTGCTTTAAAATGTCAGCCAACATGTTTTAGTAAAGGTCATAGTGTCCAGAGGAGGCTGGACCTCCAGAGCTCACCTGCTAGCCAAATAATTCAAAACATTTGTAGAAAGTAGGGGAAACGCCAGCTGCTCATTTATGTTCCATGACGTCTTCATTTAACCTTCAAATATGATCAGAACCTGTATTTGGGTGAGTGTAGTTGCATACATTAAAGACACAAGCCCAGAGGACCTCTTTCCTTTTTGCCCATGCCTCTCTGTCTCTTTCAGGCCTTCTCGTCGTCGCCGTTCCTTGGGGGTCGCTAACTCCACCCACTCCACCGTCCTGGTCACACCCCCCACCTTCCCGAACGTCTCCGCCCCCACTCTGGGTCCTGAGGAAGAGAGGAGGAAGCTGGTGATGACCGTCAGCTCCAAGGAGTCCATCGTCATCTCGGATCTCCAGCACTTCACCAGCTACCAGATCGAGATCCAGGCGTGCAACCACCCAGAGGACCTCAACTACTGCAGCATGGCCACCTACGTCAGCGCCAGGACCATGCCTGAGGGTCAGCCGCTCCTCAGACATTCACCCAGACCTCATTATAGACACGGCCTTTGTCCTCAGATGTTGTATTTTTCCGTTACTGAAGCTCTGATTTCTGATTCGCAGATAAAGCAGATGACATCCTGGGGCCTGTGTCTCATGAGATTCTTCCAGAAGAGCCGGACTTTGTGTATATCCACTGGCAGGAGCCCAGATCTCCCAACGGGATGATCATCCTCTACGAGGTCAACTACCACCGCGTCTCTGACAACGAGGTCAGTGTCGGTCTGCACCAGCACTGACCGTGAGCCCTGTGTCTCTCACCCGTGCCCAGTCAGGCGGAGCATGGTGGAGAAGCAGATTCACGTTCACACCGCACACTGTGTCTCGTATTCGGGTTTCGGGGTTTGGAAACAGCTCTGGTGTGGGATGTGGGACGCTTTCACTGATTTGATACTGTTCTCGGTCTCTGTCGACTGAGGACGCGTACCGTTTTATTGCTTGTATTAACTTGTACATTCTGTTTCTGCTTTCCACGTTCTCTCTTTGTCTTCTTCGTCTCTGTCTGTCTTTCACACTCGCTCTCCTGTTTTCTCTTTGTCTCTCCATGTGTCTCTCTCTCTCACTGTCTGTCCTTTCTCTATCTGTGTCTGTGTCCTTTTCTCTTCTCTTCTCTTCCTTTCTCTCCATCTCCCTCTTGCTCTCTGTCCTCTATCTGTTTCTTCTCTTGCTCTTTGCCTCTTCTCCCTTTTCATTCTCTCTATCCCTTCTCACTCTTTCTTCCTCTCTCCTCTTTTTACTCTTTCTCTCTCTCTCTATCTCTCTCTCTCTCTCTCTCTCTCTCTCTCTCACAGGAGATACATCACTGTGTATCGAGGATGAGTTATGAGAAAATTAGAGGTTGTAAATTAAGAGTTGGACATCCTGGGAATTACAGCTTCCGAATTAGAGCCACCTCTCTCGCCGGAAACGGCTCCTGGACAGAGCCCTCGTATTTCTACATGCCGGACAGTAAGATCCAGCTGAGCACAGTCACATTCTGTCTATTCCGTCATGTACTTATGGACATTGATGTATGTTTTGTCCAGTAATTTCTTGGTTGTTGAAATGCAATCGTTTTGAAAAGAGAGGTTTTCGGATGTCGCGGTGAAGCCCGTTGTTCTGACTGCTGTTGTGTTTCTCAGATTACATGAATGTGAAGATCATCATCGGTCCGGTGATCGTTCTCATCATCCTCCTTTTGCTCGGAGCCGGAGCCTTCGTGGTCTTCAGAAAGAAGTAGGTGTTCCTTCACCACGTTCTGCACCGACTCTCATTCACCACAGACACTGAGAACTGTTTTACGACGAAGAAGAAACGGATCCATTGCTGTTTTAATTCTGGTTTCTCTGTGTTTATCTATCTCTCTATCTCTCTCTCTTTCTCTCTCTCTTTCTCTCTCTCTATTCTCTCCTCTCTCTCTGTGGCTGTCTCTCTCACTCTCTCTCCTCTCTTCTCTCTCTCACTCTCTCTCCTCTCTTCTCTCTCTCACTCTCTCTCCTCTCTCTCTGTGGCTGTCTCCTCTCTTCTCTCTCTCTGTCTGTCTCTCTCTCCTCTATCTCTGTCTCTGTCTGTCTCTCTCTCTCGCTCTCTCTCTCTGTCTGTCTCTCTCTCACTCTCTCTCTCTCGCTCTCTCTCTCTCTCTCTCTTTCTGTCTGTCTGTCACTCTCTCTCTGTGTCTGTCTCTTTCTCTCTCTCTCTCTCTCTCTCTCTCTCTCTCCGTCTGTCTGTCTCTCTCTCTCTCTCTCTCTCTCTCCGTCTGTCTCTCTGTCTCTTTCTCTTTCTCTCTCTCTCTCTCTCTCTCTCTCCAGACAAACTGAAGGACCCACTGGCCCCCTGATTGCCTCTTCTAACCCAGAGTACATCAGCGCTAACGACGGTAAACACCAACAGCAGCCTTTTCAAGCGAGAGCTCCCAAACCTTCATTTGCATATGCTTTTGATTTAATTTGAACTCACTGTTATTCTGAAACATGAGGAAGGGGAC